>NC_056739.1:84556942-84611942 GCF_019279795.1 Protopterus annectens | reverse complement strand
ATCCATGTGCAACTAACAGTGGGTAAAACTGCCTTCCAGTTTATAGCCTGCTACAGACCACCCTCCCAAACCCGGGAACCCCACTCAGCCTTCCTGAGAACACTGGAAAATATGAAGGCCTCTCCAAACACCATTATATTGGGCAACTTCAACTACCCAAACATAGACTGGGAGCGTTACTCTAGCTCCAACACCCTAGCCAAAAGGTTCCTAGAATTTATAAACTCAAATGCTATGGAACAACTTGTTACCACTCCCACAAGAGGGGAAAACATACTGGACCTGATCATCACCAACATGGGGACTCTATGCTCCAGACCAGAAGTGTATCCCTCACTGGTAAGATCAGACCATAAACTAATCTCACTGGATATTCACATCCCGACCCCACCCCCTGCCCAGAAAACCACAGTGAAAAACTTCTCTAAAGCAAATTTCACACTCCTCAAAACCGAGGTGGAATCCTTCAAAGCCCCCGGGCCTGTGGAGAATACGGCCCAGACCGCAGAATCCTTTATAAACACATTCTATGAACACCTTCAGGAATGCATGGATCATGCAACCCCAAATAAAACCAAGACCCAATCCTCCAAAGGCAGACATCCTGTCTGGTGGACCCCAGCCATAAACAAACTATACAACAGAAGGAGGAAGCTACTACATGATAGAGCAAAATCCCAAAAAGGGAAGGCATCTCTGATCAGTATTAGCAAAAAACTACGGGCACTCATAAAATCGTCTGAGGCCAGCTTCGAGAGAAAAATTGCACAGGACACTAAGGATAATCACAAGGCTTTCTTTAGTTATGTTAGGAACCTGGGTGGGAATTCCCAGATATGCTCAGAATTAGTCCAAAATGACAAAAAAAACACCAAACCCACAGACATTGCCAACATCCTAGCTGACAGGTTCAACACAAACTTCTCCCCCCCCTCCCCACCAAAAGGGTGAATATCTATCCCAGCAGAGTGCTGCCCCCCTGACATCTCAGATGCTCAGGTAAGAGCCGCCTTCTCCAAAGCAAAAAGCACAACATCAATGGGACCAGACGGTGTCCTGGGCTGCGTCCTACATGAACTCCAAGAAGAGCTAAACCCAAACATAAAACCACTGTTCAATCTCAGCCTTACTACAGGATATGTACCCAAAGAGTGGCGTACAGCAACAGTGGTCCCTCTCCACAAAGGTGGTGCCTCAACAGATCCTGGAAACTATTGCCCCATAAGCCTGACTAGCTTGGTCTGCAAAGCTATGGAAAGGATCATCATGGACCTCATAAATAAAGATATTGGGGACCTACAGACACTGGATCCTACCCAGTTCGGCTTTGTTAAGGGCAGATCCTGCCTCTTAAACCTGGTCGATTTCTTTGAAACATTCACCAAAGCCATTGACGAGGGGAAGGTGGTCCACGCAGCCTACCTGGACCTCGCAAAAGCCTTCAATACAATACCCCACTCGGGCATTATAGATAAGCTCACCAGCTTAAATATAAACCCCTATGTCACTAGATGGGTTGCAAACTGGCTCAAGGACAGAACCCACATGGTTAGAATTGCTGGAGCCATGTCAGACTCCAAACCAGTTACAGGTGGCGTCCCACAAGGCTCAGTCCTGGGACCTCTCTTGTTCGGTATATATTTCTCGGAGGTACAGGCAAACACAGAAGGACTGTGGCTGACCAAGTTCGCAGATGACTGCAAACTGGGTGCCATAATCAACTCCCCAGCCGACACAAATATCCTCCAAAAGGGCCTCATAGAAACAGACAACTGGTGCCAGAGCCATGGCCTCAAGCTAAACGCCAAAAAGTGTATAGTCATCCCCTTTGGCAAAAACAAAGTGCCCACAAATTACCACATAGGTGGTAATCCATTAAGTACAGAAGAAGTAATTACGGACCTGGGGACCCAAGTTGATAGCAATCTCTCATTTGACAACCACGTGGCCAAAGTGGTTAGAAAAACATTTTATATAGCCCACCTAATCATGAAGGGATTCACATCTAGATCAGGGGAGGTCATTGTGCCTCTTTACTCATCCCTCATCAGGCCCATAATTGAGTACAATGCCCCTTTTGGGATGTACCTTACCAGACACCTGCAGCAACTGGAAAGACCCCAAAAGTACCTCACCAAGAGGATCAAAGGGCTCAAACAGATGCCATATGCTGCCCGGTTAAAGAAATTCCAGCTCTACTCAGTGGCATACCGCCTGCTCAGAGGCGATCTGTGCCTGACGTATAAAGCCATGTCCAACCCGGAATTAATGGACATGCTGCACCTCAAAAAATCCAAATCCCATCGAGCTACGAGCTCGAGAGACTTGAACCTCAGCACTGAAATAAATAGGACATGCTGGAGGGCAGATTCATAACCCAGAGGCTCCCTTCACTCTGGAATAAAATCCCAGTCCAGGTTAGGCAGAGTCCCTCATTGACTCTCTTCAAGAGGAATCTTGATGAGTGGATGGGAGAGCGTAGGTTTACCCCGGGTATCACTTCTGTGTCACTGTTAGACAGAGGCACAGTATACTAACCTCGAAAAAGAGCATAGCAAAATTAATTTAAAATGGGTGTCAAAAGCCAAACACACTCTGGCTAGGCTTATAAATGCCCTAGGGCAGATAGCCTAGTATGAACCTATGAATCTATGAACCTATATATATATATATATATATATATATATATATATAGATATATATATATAGATATAGATATATACATATATATATATATATATATATATATATATATATAGTCTATATTATAACATCGAAGTCTTAAAACTTCGAATGTCATAATATCGAAACCATTTGATCGAAAGACCATAAAATCAAACAGTCAGAATAGCGAATTTTTTCCCAGGGAAAAAATTCACTGTTCCGACAAACATACATACAACACAAGCACACCAAAATAAATAATCCACACACATACACTTCACAAAACCCTACATTAAACCATACATACACTACTAGCTATCCACTTACCTTAACCCAACCCTAACCCTAAGGTCCCTAACTATCGCACACTCACCTTACCCACTCCCTAATCCTAAAGTCCCTATCGCACATTCACCTTACTTGCTCCCTAACCCTAAGGTCCCTATTGCACACTCACCTTCGTTCAGACACTTACCTTAACCCGGTCCGTAACCTTCGATCCACAGTTGAGGAAATAGCAAAGCTGCAGAAACAGCCGACCAAATATTTTCCCTAGGAAAGTATTCGATATTCTGCAGCTTCGCTATTTTCAGCATTTGGTGCATAGGGTTCGCTATTATAACATTCAAAGTTTTAAGACTTCGATGTTATAATATAGACTATATATACATATATATATATATATATATATATATATATATATATATATATTAGATATAGATATAGATAAATGGATATAACAAGGGTCAGTTTAAAATCTATTATAAGAAACTTTTAAGCATCCTGAAAGAAAGGGAAACATGCTGTGAAATTCAGAATATCCCTTCATCCCTGCTCAGATTAGCTTCATTATTGACTTCCAGAATTTCCTTCTTGTATTTCAGACATAATGTGCTTCATTTTATTTATTTTTATTTATTTATTTGAATTTGTTTACCATAGGTTCATAGGTATTTACTACGCTAACAAGCACAAGGGCCTTTTAAAGCCTACCCATGCATCCCAAATCTCTGACGAGTTCTGATACCCTTCATAAGTGTAAGCATGGGCCTGGGAGATGAACCATTTACAGGTCACCTGTTTGCATCAGAGACATAGGTGCCAAAACAGGGATGAATTTCTGGTTTCCCATCCAATTGTCCAAATTGCACTTGAATGAGATTAGGGAGGAATTCTGCTTCACATGGATGGGGAGTCTGTTCCATAGTCAGGGTAGTCTCTGGGATACATACCTATCTGTCCAGCAGGTCCTGTTTATATCACAGGCAAGATTTATGTCTTTAGTATGGGTAATTCTGGTACTGTTTGTTTTGTGGATATGCAGGAGGTCCATCAGAGTGGGGTCTGACAATGCCCTGTATGCCAGGCATAGATCCCCCCTCAAAAGCCTGTAGGAGACAGAATACAGGGATAGGGCCTTGAGGCAGTCTGCATAGGACATATTACTTATGATCTGTATTCTTTTAGTGAGGAACCTCGGTGGACATTCCAGTTGTTGGATATGCCTGGTTAGGTACATACCAAAGGGGGCATTGTACTCAATGATAGGTCTGATGAATGCCGAATACAGTGGAACAATGCTTTCCTTGGTTTTAGATGTCATACCTTTATTTATAAGTTGAACAACACAGAATGATTTCCTCACCACTGTAGACACGTGATGATCAAAGGCTAGATTAATATCTGTGTGTGTCCCTAAGTCCCTGACTACTGGGCCATCTCTAAGGGGGTGTTGTCAATATGATAGTTACCAGGGATGGATGACTTCCCAAAGGATACTATTATGTATTTCGTGGCATTTAGTTTTAGTCCATGGCTCTGACACCAGTTATTTGTCTGTATCAGCCCCTCCTGGAAAATATTGGTGTCAGTGTGAGATTCAATGATAGCTCCTAATTTGCAATCATCTGCAAATTTAGTCAGCCAGAGACCACTGACATTGGCCTTGATGTCTGAGAAGTAAATGCCAAAAAGAAGCAGTCCAAGGACTGATCCCTGTGGGACTCCACTTGCAACTGGCCTCTTTGTAGAGGTGGACTCCCCAATTCTAGCTTCCTGGGTCCTGTCTGTGAGCTAGTTGGATATCCACCAGGTGACATACGGGTTTGTACCTAACCTCTTGAGTTATTCAACAATGCCCGAGTTAAGAATTGTGTCAAATGCCTTGGCCAGGTCAAGGTAGGCAGTGTGAATGATTTTGCCCTCATCCACTGTTTTGGTGACCTTCTGAAAGAAGTCCACCAGGTTTAGTAGGCATGATCTGCCCTTGATGAAACCAAACATCTCCATGATGACTATTTCCATGGATTTATATATAAGACTACTGAGACATGGGTCTGTAGTTTCCATGGTCTGTAGATGGCCCACCTTTGTGCAGAGGGATGACTGTTGCCTTTCTCCATTCATGAGACACAAAGCCTATTTAGAGGCTACAGTTAAATAGTAATTCCAGAGGCCCTGATAGGTCATGTTTCATGCTATTTGGAAGGCATCCTGGGATATTGTCTGGGCCCAATGATGCAGTGTTCTTGGTCTTAGAGACAGCATTAAAGACCTGTTCCCTAGTGATAGTAGGGTGATTTATATTTGATGATATTTCCCGATGGAAGGTTGAGGGAAAGAGAGGAGTAAAGTCTGAGCTGAATTTATCAGCCAGGAGGTTTGCTATATCTTCCGGCTTAGTATAAGTGGCTCCATTTACAATGAGCTCTGCACACAATTGTGTATTGCCTTTGAGGTTGCGGACATAGCTAAAGAATGCTTTGTGGTTTTCTTTGGCCTGGGAGGCAAAACACACCTGAAATTTGACTTTGGTAGACTTTATTTGTCCTCTGAGTTATTTGTTTAGTTTGATGAGAGTGCTTTTATCATTCTGGGTGTTGCACCTCCTAATTTTTGCCATGATTTTCTTCCTCCTGTTATACATCTGACTGATTTTGTGATTCCACCAGGGTGGCTTGTTTTTTGAGTTAGTTCTGTACTTCTTCCTGGTGGGTACAACTGCCTCTGTACAGCTATTATGCTTGTACAGTGTTTCTGTGAACAGTTCTGCATAAGTAGAAGTGTTCTCAGGGTTTATAGTGTCAGGACTAATAAAACTAGATGGCATAGCATTCTTAATCATAAAGAAAAAAATTGGATCATTAAAATGGGGGGGGGGGTTGTTCCCTCCAGGATTAAATGAACAATTGTGATTAGTCAATGAAAATTATATTGGTGATGACCAGGATGTATATAAGCTAGTGCAATAATGATTTAATTGCTATTTACACTGAGGAAGGCTATTGCAGCTGAAACCGGTCTGAGTTGTATGATTTTTGAGATACACAGTTTTACTGTACCCTTATGGCGTATTGAATAAATATATATATTTTTCATTATCCACACTCATTTGTGCTAGCCTTGATTTTTTTGAATACATTTTGACTTTTTTGGGTCTTTGCACCTGCTGTACTTGCGAGGGTTTGCCTTACTGTGGAACTTTGCCGTTTCCTCGCTGTTGGCCTTTAGTGTGGTTTGAATATACATTTGCGGTGGATTGCATTCTGGCATCCGTTTTTTTTATTTTGGACTTTGTTTCCAGTTGGTTTGCAGTGAGTTTGTATGGAGGAAGACAACTACTTCTACATATATCGGATGGTATTGATTTATGTCGACTGTAGTTGCTGCTGTTACAAGTTGGGATCGCTGATATGCTTTAGGAACTGTATTATGAGTTTTGTGGTGGCGTCATTTTGGGCTTGGATTTTTATTGTGAGCTTTGTGGAATACCAAGCAATAGAAACATTGGTCCAGGGATTTATATGGTTAATTTTGTTCACAGGAGTATTTGGTCTTTGGACCGCTGAAAGGAAATATTACATTATATCGACAAGTGACTGTGGACTATACCAACAAGTAACTGTCATGTTTTTGAACAATTAACAGGTCAATGTGTTACAGCAGACTTTTGTTCATGTTTAATTAATGTATGGTGGCTTTATTTTTTGTGTTATATCACATACGCCATTGTCAGGGTGTCAGTCGCCCCTTGCAATTCAGATTTTATTTAATTTGGAGGCCTACCAACAGTGTGAAACTATATTTCATTCATTTCATTCATATGTGAATTAATTATATTTAGGCCAGTCAACAGGGGAACATAGCATCGCGTATCACAAATAACTGGGAACGGACTGAATTTGAGTGGATTTTTCTGTATAATGGGTGTGATTTTTGTCGCACTAGTTGGATTTATGAATATATGCGATGGCTATTATTGTTTCCTTGATTATCTATGCCAGATATATGCACGATCGATGACTCAAGCATACTGTGTTGATACTTTGAATTTTATGTTATACGTTTATATCATAATTGCTCATTATTGTTAGGGCCACTTACAGGGGAACGTAGCATTGTGTATGGGATAATATTCATACTCATGGAAGTTTCATCGGACAGCATCCGGATGTATGGACATTGGGGTGTGACTTTTGATTTCCTTGTTACACTGAATGGATTAATAAACATATGTGATGGCTATTATTGCTCCCCTGACATTTGATTGTTGATATATGTATGGCCTTGAATGTAATGGAGCAACAACACAGATGTTTATCACACATAATTATAAATTTTGGGTTGATCATGTACCCTAACTGACTGTTAGGGGGCTTACTTAACTGTATGGGATGATCTTATCAAGCAGTGTTTATACATATTGCAATTTTTAGCTATTGTTACTGAATAGGGGAACGTAGCATTGTGAGTATTAAGTTTACTATGGAAAATTATTCGTATTTATATTTGAAGACTTCTGAGTATTGGGGTGTGGTATATTCTTTCATCATACTGGTTGGATGCTTTATGTATTCATACATGCAATGGCTCTTATGGTTTCCCTTTTTATAAAAGTTAAAAAGTTATCACACTTCTTAGGGGTGACTAAAATAAAAAAGCAACATTTTTGAGTCAGATATATGTGTATATATGTCATAGGCTATTGCACATAATATTATTATCAGGGCAACTTATTACATTTGGCACCATACTAGTTCCTTTTGAGGCACTATTAGGATACATGTAGTTTGTATTAATAGAGGTACAACTTGGTAGCAACATTTAAAAGGCCATATGCAGAATTGTTGATCATAATGTGATTGAGACACATTATCATATATTGATTTAATTGGAACTAACTAGGGATAAATATAGGTATTTTGTTGGGTTAGATATCATGGATCTTATCATGATTTTACAAAGCCTTTCACCAGATAAAGATGACCTACAAGTATTTGGTTTGGGTCCTTCTGTTAGTGACAATTCAGAGGTCAATATTAATGATCTAACTAGTGCCTGTAATTTGATTTTTCAGCAACTAACTAAAAGTATGAAACTAGTCAGAACTAATGTATGGCACCTAAAACTTTTCAAAGCTTATCAAACCAGAGGTATTACCCCAAGGGGTCTTAGGGTCAGGAGGTATTACCCCAAGGGGTCTTAGGGTCAGGATACAGCCTCTAGTTAGCAATATTGATGATTGTTTGTCTGAACAATGGGCTCAAGCCCAACAGAAAGCCTTCATGAGCTTTGTCAATATACTTACATAGTATTATGAAAGGTCTATTGACCAATGTATTATAGAAGTTGGATCTATTTGTGAAGAGACAAAAGTTTTGAAGGTCAGCCCTGTTACACTTCCTGCTTAAATCAGCTAAGTACGGAATTACTAAGTCTTGAAAAAGAGTTAAAAGATAAAAAAATGGAAACATTTACCAGGGACATGGGAGATTATCAAAGGGGGAAGCCATTTGGGTCAACAAATAATGTGAAATTTGGCAATTTGGACATGAGTTCTTCTACACACAAGAGGAAGAGACCGAAATCTATTCTTAAAAAGCCTAGACTCCCCAATAGTGGGACATCAGGGGATGAGTCATCGTCCACCACAGAGGTAGATACAAACCATACTCAAGACTCCCCAATTTCCAAAAGAAGAAGTTTGGACAACCCTTTAGGGTTAGATCACGTAGGGGAGGCAGGAAACACAGGGAGGGTAAACAATGTCGAAACTCTCTTGAAAATTATGATACAACATTAAATGGTACTGAAAATGTTCACAATATATCATCCACACCTCTTTCTGAGGTTGAGTTAAAACTTTTAAATAAAGGTTTGAAATTTGTACCAGGTTTTTTTGTTGGAGAGGACTTTGGCTCATTTCCTTTTTTTCGGTTACTTAATCTAAGACTGCATTTTGACTCTCAATCTACAAATGTAGATATAAATGAATTCAGATTTCACAAATCTACTTTTATGCCACCTATGCATAAACATGTCTCTATGTTTCAAACTAATGTACTCAAAGATCTACATTTCAACACCAACGAATATCAGATATTGCCTCACAGTCTCTCAAAGGTTGAACAGCAGGTGGATATGAAGCCTAAGAATAATAAAAATTTGGTCATCTTAGCAGTGGACAAGGGTAGAGCCGTTTTAGTGATGGATTGGGCTATGTATTATAATGAAGCTCAAAGTCAACTGATGGATGGCAGATATTATATGCACATGCCCTTGGATCCTACTTCCAGATTTAAACATCAAATAGATTGTTTTCTTTTGAGAGCTCAGGAAGAGGGTATTATCATTGATTCTGACCAATACCATCTTACAGTACCGGATCCTAAACATCAGTACTTGTATTTACTGCCAATAATTCGCAAAGACTTACATAATCCACCAGGGAGGCCTATTGCTTCGGGCAGCGGGTCTCTTACCGAACCCCTTTCAGAATTTTTGACCAAACATTTGAAACCTTTGTTGAGATGGTTTAGATCACATATACAGGACAGAATGGAATTCCTAACAGATTATTTCCAACATGCAATTGGAGCCAGAGTGGTTTCTGTGTACCCTTGATGTTACTGCATTATATACAAACATTTCTAATTGGGCATGCTTACAGGCCTTACAATATTGGTTGGATAGGGTGGAATTATATCCGCCTGGTTTCAACACATTTCTAGTCTGCTTGGCTGAGCATGTGCTTACCAAAAATACATTCTACTGTCATGGTAAATGTTTTTGGCAAGTACAGGGTACCGCAATGGGAGCATCTTTTGCTCCCATTTATGCGGATTTATTTATGGCCTTTTTAGAAGAACAATTGATTTATGACCCCGGTCATAATATATATATATGGAAGAAATAGATATATGGAGACAGTACCTGGACAACTGTTGGATGGTCTGGAGGGCAGATAGTTAATATTTACAGGAATTTGTAGAATATCTGAACAGCAATAAGTGGTTTATCCTAAACACTGCAGTGTGCACTAAGCAGCAAGATATGGAAGTGGGTAACTTGTCTAAATAGTTAAGTTTCAGTAACAGCCACTATTTTTAAAAAAGCAAGATAGCTTGAAAGGGGGTGGGGACTTTTGTATTCTCTACTATGGAATACAGTAGGATGCCCAATAAATTTAAATAGTTGAAAGGGAGTGATTTCACAAAATGATCATTTTATGCTTACACCAGCCAGTCAAAGCAGAGAAGAAACGAGATATATGGTCAAATTAACATAAGGGCCAGGCAACTAGAGAGACAGTGGTGTTTAAGAACACAACAGTAACAGGGGGAGAGGGTGGGAAAACTTTCTGTCTGACTCACAAGAGACAGAACTTTGGTCTCTTTTCAAGTTTTAACATACAGTTGAAAGCAGAATACAAGTAAAGCACAGTGTAAAGAAAGCAAATCACAGTATACAAAATAGAAAAAGGCAATACAGTAATACAAAATATGAAAAATAAAAAGCAAACTAACCTTTCCCTCACAACAAACTGTTGCAGAGTCTGGGTGAGCCTTTCCAGTAAATGGCAGAGTACTGATCAATTCTGATCAATTTCAGTGTTAGCCTGGGTTTTAAAAAACTGACCACAAATATAAATAGACAAGAGTACAATAACACATAAGTGATAGTAAGCAGTACAATGGCAGAGCATTGCGTTGGATACATAGTAAATCCAATGTATTAATTTAGGCATGTGCACAATATGTCTATATTTGTCCATTTGACATTTTGAGTCTGATCTCTGGGCTGTTGGCGTATAGTACATTTGACTGGGTGTGTGATACTCATATATATATATATATATATATATATATATATATATATATATATAAATATATATTGGTCCATATTGTTACATCGAAGTTGCAAAACCTCAAACTTCATCTGGTCAAGACCAGATTGAACTTCCGTAATTCTGATGTATTCTACAGAGATCACAGTATAGTACGGCTTGGGGGATTTACCCTTTCCCCACTGCAGTGTAATTGTAGAGATGGCATATATAATTAGCAGGGGGTGTGGGGGCATGGGAGGGCTTGCCTCCTTGCAAAAGCACATTTTTAAAGTTACTGAACTTTGACCATATGAAGTTCGAAGTTCCGTAACTTTGATGAAACAATATATATATATATATATATATATATATATATATATATATATATATATATATATATATATATATATATATGGACCCCTACTGTGTTGTTGGCAGTTTGTCAAATGGCAGTTCTTGCTTAAGTTAAGTATTCTTGATTGGTAAAAGGTACAGGTTTGAATTATGTGCATTTTATTTTTTGCAAATTCACCTCTGTTGACAAATAAATATATATATATATATATATATATATATATATATATATATATATATATACATATATATATATATATATATATATATATATATATATATATATATATATATATATATATATATATATATATATATATATATATATATATATATATATATACATACATATATATATATATATATATATATATATATATATGTTTATGGATTCCCACACAAGCTCAAAAATGAATGTCTAAAAATGAGAAGTTATGTACCTACCATAACGTTCCATGTTAGTTGTCTTCTCTCGCCTTCTTTCTTGCTTGATGGGTTCGGAGCCGATCCTCGGCTCCAACTCGGCACTTGCTAAGCTCGAGAGTCACTTTTACCAGCTCGACGCAGCCCCATATCCCATGATGCAAGGCGGTAAGTACCCAGATCTCGTTTGTACCTATAGGGAGAAACACCTAGCACAAAAAACTTTCCACTGAAGGAAAGAAAACAACTTAGCTTAAATAAGGGCTGTAATGGGAACCAGGTAACTAATTGGTGCCTAAATAAGCAATCTTCCTAACAAGGGAGATCAAGGTCTGTCCAGGCAAGGGGGTAGGAGGGAGGGTCGCAAGAAAGAAGGCGAGAGAAGACAACTAACATGGAACGTTATGGTAGGTACATAACTTCTCAATGTTAAGTTGTCAATCTCGCCTTCATTCTTGCTTGATGGGACCGCGTCCCTAGCACCTCTATCCTGGGTGGCTCAATGGAACAGACTCTTGAGAACCGTAGAACCAAAACTGGCTCTATCCCTGGAGGCCAAATCCAATTTGTAATGAGAAACAAAGGTATGAGGAGTGGCCCAAGTGGCTGCTGCACAAATAGCGTCTAAAGGGAGTCTAGCCTGAAAGGCTGTGGAAGTGGCTAAACTTCTGGTGGAATGCGCTTTTGGTTTTGAGCACAGCTGTTTGCCCCTGAGTTGATAGATTTCGAAGATGGTGGAAGAAAGCCATCTAGATAAGGTCACTTTAGAAACAGGAAGGCCTTTATTATTTTCAGAATAAGAAAGAAAGAGCTGATCGGATTTTCTGAATTGTTTTGTTCTGTCCAAATAATATCTGAGTTGGCGGTGAACATCAAGATAATGTAATTTTTCTTCCGATCTGTTGGAGTAATTAGGGAAAAATACAGGGAGATCAATAGCTTGGTTCAAATTAGTTTTCGAAGCCACCTTAGGCAAAAAGGATGGATTAGTTCTCAAGGATACCCTGTCCTTGTGGAAGACCAAATAAGGGGGACGAACAGAAAGAGCATGAAGTTCTGACACTCTCCTGGCCGAGGTAATAGCGACAAGGAAGAGTGTTTTCCAAGAAAGAAACTTCAGTGAACATGAAACAGCTGGCTCGAAGGGAGGAAGAATTAAGGATGTCAGCACTAGATTTAGGTCCCATTGAGGAGGAGGACTCCTGACAGGAGGTTTAAGGAGAAAAATCCTTTTAGAAAGGCTCTACAAAGCCTGTGGGACATAATGTTGTGATCTGCAAACCCGACATGAAAGTTCGAGATAGCAGCCAACTGAACTTTGACAGTGGAAGATGAAGAGCCCGAGTGAAAAATTTCCGCTAAAAAATCCAAAACTGCATGAACAGGGGCAGTAAAGGGATCTATATTCTTAGATTTTGCCCAACAAGAGAAGCGTTTCCACTTGCTGGTATAAATCCTTCTAGTAGAGGATTTAAGAGAAGCCACTATGATATCCCTAACCGGGTTAGAGATCATAGGAAGCCTGGCTAAGGAAGGAAGTGGAGCAACCAAGCTGTGAGGTTGAGAGAAGGAATAGACCGATGCAGCTGACCCGATTGGTGAATCAGAAGGTCTGGCACTGGGTCCAGATGCCACGGCTGCACCAATAGGTGACGATGGAGGAACGGAAACCAAATTTGTCGAGGCCAATAGGGGGCAATGAGAATCATTTTGGCTCTCAAAACGGTGGCTTTCTGGAGTACTTGTGGAATCAAGGGAAAGGGAGGAAAGGCATAAAGAAGTCCCTGGGGCCAATCCTGGGTAAGAGCGTCTCTGGTGGGGATGGCCTGGCAGTGGGAAGAGAGAGAAGAAGTCTGGGCATTTGCTGTTTTGGGGAGTAGCAAAAAGATCGCAACATGGGCCCCATTCTAGAAAAATCTCCTCCACTATAGATTGTTTGAGAGACCACTCGTGAGGCATGAGAATAGCTCTGCTCAATCTGTCCGCTAAAATGTTGGTTTTCCCAGGGATATGCGTTGCTACCAGAAACCGATGAGAGGAGATCGCCCATTGCCAAAGTCTGAGAGCTTCTCGACACAAGGGGTAGGACTTGGTTCCGCCCTGTTTGTTGATATACCATACTACAGACATGTTGTCCGTGTGAACTGCAATTGTTCCCAAGGGAAGAAAGCCGTTGAGGGCTTGCAACGTTAAAAGCACTGCTCTCATCTCTAGGACATTTATGTGCAGGTGGTATTCGAACGGTTGCCACGTCCCATGAACCATCCTGCCCTGATAATGACCCCCCCACCCGATTAGGGAGGCGTCCATAGTGACTGTGGCTACCGGGGCCGGGGATACAAAGGGTCTGCCCTGATGAATCTGGGGAGAAGAAATCCACCAGGATAGATGGTTTTTGCAAGCTTGTGTAACCAGGATTTTGTGACGCATGGGAAGTTGTTGGTAAGACCACTGGGTGAACAACATCCATTGAAGAAGACGCATGTAGAAGCGGGCCAAGGGAAGAAGGGTAATGGCCGCTGCCATGAGACCCAATACTTTCAGGACCAGTCTGGCTTGCACCTTTTGGGTGGCAAGAATGATCCGTACGTGACTTTGGATATCTGAGATTCTTTGGTCTGTGAGGCTTGCTGACATCCGAACAGTGTCTAAATTTGCACCTATGAAAGTAATAGAGTGGCAGGGCAACAAGGAGGATTTTTCGTAGTTGATCGAAATTCCTAACTGAGTGCAGAGATTTAGGGTGTAATCCCTGGCTTGGAGAAGTTGATGCCTGGTGGTGGCTGAAAGGAGCCAGTCATCGAGATACGGAAACACCTGGAATCCTTGACGTCTCAGGTGAGCCGTGACCACTGCCATACATTTGGTGAACACTCTGGGGGCTGTAGTGAGACCAAAGGGCAGGGCTCTGAACTGAAAGTGACTGGACCCCAGCCGAAAGCGGAGAAACCTTCTGAAGCGTCTGTGAATTTTTATGTGATAGTACGCATCCTGAAGGTCTATTGAGCACATCCAGTTGTCTTTGCCCAGGAAGGGCAAAATTGATTGAAGTGTGACCATTCGAATCTCGTCTTTTCACAGACTTGTTGAGTCTGCTGAGATCCAATATTGGTCTCCAATCTCCCGTCCTTTTGGGCACCAAAAAGAACCTTGAGTAGATTCCGGCTCTGAATGGTCTGTTGTAACTGGCTGAATGGCTCTTTTGTGTAGAAGCTTTGATACTTCTAACTTTGCGATTTCCCTTAGACCGGGTGGCACATCTGGAAGGGAATTTTTGTGAGTGAAGGGACTTTCCTCGAAAGGAATTTTGTAACCCTCGGATATGATCGACTGTACCCATCTGTCTTGTGAGAGGGAAAGCCAGGCTTGTGGGTACAGCGATAATCTTCCCCCGACTGCCTCCAAGGATGGACAGTCGGGCAACACCTCAGGGATGCTGGAAGGGCTTGTCAGAGAGAGACTCTCTGCTTCCCTGGTTCTGTGGACCCCCTCTGCCTCTAGGGCGGCGTCTGTTATTATTACCCCCTCTGCCTCTAGGGGTAAACTGACCACGTGTATCCGGCGTGAGTCCTTGGGATTTGTGGAACCACTTCTTTCCCCCCTTCTGTCCTTTGGGGTAAGGTCTAGAAGGGGTGGAAAAACGGACCCCTACGGCAGAAAGAGTCTTGCCGTCCTGCTCACACCTGGTCAATGTATCCTTCACTTGAGGACCAAACAAAGTTGATCCATCAAAGGGAGAGTTTGTGAAGGACGCCTTGAAGGGATCTGCAAAATTACAGAGCCGCATCCAGGATTGACGTCTCAGAGCCACTCCCGTGCCTGCAGCTCTACTCGCTCCATCTGCTGCATATGAAATCAGCCGCATGGAGGAGTTGGTTATGGAGTTAAGGATTCCTAGCTGAGAAGCAATCTTGTCTTGTGCCCCTGGAGCTGCAGGATCCTGTACTACTTCACCTAGTTCCTTAAGAATGTCTCTTTGGAGTCTGGTGAAGTGACACAAATAGTTCAGCGAACGCATGGCAAAAGTCGCTGAGGAAAACATCCGCTTACCATACCTCTCCATGGTCCTGGAATCCTTGTTAGGAGGATGGACTGGTACGGAAGGATCTGCAAGTTCCTTCTTAGTGGCGGCCGCCACCACCATGGCATCAACCGGGACACCTTTTGTAAGGAATTGCTGTTCGGAAGGGGCTGTAATAAATTTAGAAGGCCTCCTGGGAACTGGCTCTACGGAATCAGGAGAAGCCCAAGCCTTTCGAGCAATTACCTGCATGAGGGGGTCAAAAGGCAGAGACACCCAGGAGGTGGAGGGTCGAGAACCAAATGCCTCTAGGTATACCGACTCATCATCGGAGGGATTTATGGTGGGCCAGTTTCCCCTCTGTTTCAGGAGTTCTAGGATGTCTGAAAAGGAGACATCCTCAGATGGGGATCTTGAGGACGCCTCCCCTACTCATCTAAGTCGGTATCCGAAGTAGTAGACTCAGGGGAGTCTTGGTGCTTCCTCTTACAAGTCCTCTTGCGCGGAGGACCTCCTGACGGATCAGGAGAATCCTCGGAAGAGGGGGTTCCTCCCAATGGGGAAACCTGAGGTGGTGGATCTCTCGGTCCGGGAGCAAGAGAGCGGGAAGAGATATCAACAGGCACCGTAGAGGGAGGAGCTAAAGGAATAGACTGCTGACTGAGCCCAGGGGCCAGCACACTCCTCATCACCTCGAAGGCTCCCCTCCCAGGGAGGTCTGAGAGAACCCGTTCCGAAGAAACTGGGACTCCCGGGCCCACCGAAAGGGAAGGCTCCGAGGCAGATATCGGAGCCGAGCTCACCAAGGCCGAAGCCCCAAGGGGAAGAGCGGGGTCAGACAAGGGTCCGATGCCACTCACCCCCTCAGAGCAGACCAGGGAAGCCTGGCCACTGAATCCCTCCAAGGAAGGTCTCGAGGAGGAGATAAGAGTAGATGCTGAAGGCACAGAAGGGGGGGGTATCTGGCCCTCAGCCATAGCAGTAACTATTCCCGTAGACTCCAGCTCCAAACTCTGGGGTAGAGTCGAAGGAGGAACTTGAAGAGGGTGTGGACTGATTGTCGTCTGTTGAGACGGACTATGAAGCATTTGGGCTAGTGCCTGTGATTTTAGTAATCTGCTTACCACCCTCTCTAAATCATGGTCTGACAACCTGGAATATCTAGATGATCGGCTCCGATGGCTCCGCTCCGAAAGAAGAGGTGAGGCCGGAGCCGACAGTATCGGTTCTAAAGAGGGAGACTTGGACCTCTTCCTCGAAGGAACCATCGGAGCCGATGAAACCATGGATCCAGACGGAGCCGATAACTTTTCGGCTCTGAGTGTAGGTATGGATGTATCGGCTCCGGCCAGAGCCGATACAGGCAAAGAGATCATGGTGTCGGAGCCGGTCGGCGCCGACACCGAAGCCCGAGCCACATGGATGTCAGAGTCAGTCGGAGCCAACACCAAAGTGAACTTCACAGTATCGGCACCGATAGCCATCGGTGCCGAAGTTTTCTCCAAGCTAAGATCGGCTCCAGCCGGAGCCGATCTCGACTCCGAAGGAGTCGGAGCCAAGGCCGAAGGCTTAGGTACAGAAGCCTGGGCTTTGGTAGTCTTTGAGGGCTTACCTGGAGCCGATTTTGCCGGGGAGCCCTCCGGTTTAAGAAGTCCTCTTAAAATGAGTTTGTTCCTCCTTTCCTGCAGGACTCTCTGGCTAAAAGAATGACAAATTGCACAGGAGTCCTGCAGGTGGAGAGGTCCCAGGCAGTATATACAAGAAGTGTGACCATCTGTCAGAGACATCTTCTGACAGCACGAGTCACACTTCTTGAAGCCTGAGACCCTCTGATCCTTAGACATGGTGCTTTCACAAACACTACACACACACAGTCCCAAACCAGAGAAACTAAAGTTAAAGAACTGGAAGTAAAAACTCTCACACACACACCCTGACAGGGGGGGGGGCAGGAGGGATTAAAGGCCTGACTCAAAAAGTAAAGAAGGAAAAAGAAAGTTAGTCAGAAAAAGCCTGACAATTAACTATAAAGGTAGAATTTTAAAGAAAATAGAAAATTTTTCTGATTGGGGCTAAAAGTTTAGTAATATTAAACACTTACCAGGAGCTGGTAAAAGGAGGACCTCATCAGCGAAGCGGCAAACGAGATCTGGGTACTTACCGCCTTGCATCATGGGATATGGGGCTGCCTCGAGCTGGTAAAAGTGACTCTCGAGCTTAGCAAGTGCCGAGTCGGAGCCGAGGATCAGCTCCAAACCCATCAAGCAAGAATGAAGGCGAGATTGACAACTTAACATGAGTGTTTTTCTTGTCCTTTTTTCTTCATGGCTGGTTGTTTTCATACATAATCTGTGCCAGCTACTACACAGTCTTACCAACATAAAACAGACTGCAAGAGTTACAAAGTTCAACATAAATGACTCGTATACTATTAAAAATATAAAGCCCTTTTCCCCATTGGTCTTATCATAGGTTTTGATGACCAAGTAAGGACTATTACCATGTATTTGCAATATTTACAGAAACTGTAGAGAAATTATTCTTTTTTTTTTGCCATTGTGTCCAGTATCATTTGTCAATCTTCCTCATTCATTTCAAAAATGGTCTTTATATTTGTATACATTCTGTAAAAAGCTGGTGTCTGTTACAGTATTTTTAAGTTTCCCAGTTACGGGTAAGAAACCTTTTCATTAATTTTTACTTTTCTCAGAGTTATCCCGACAGAAAGAACTGTTTTAATAATTAATGTCATGACCAGTAGTCCATTCCTCGATATAAACGCCGTTCAAAATAGGTGTATATTTTGTTTCTTTGTCTATTTGGCACATTGAAATATTTAATCTATCATGTTTTCATCATTTTCTCTGTCAATAAACATTTTCTTTACCAGTTCTAATTCTTTCAGAAATAACTTGCCACTTTTGAGTCTTGATATGCATATAGTTTGACTTCTGACAACATTGTGCTTAACATGTTCACTATAACAGCCTTTTACATGTAGGTAAGTATTACTAAAAGTGAGTTTCATGTATAGCCTAGATTTTAATTTATTTTTACTATAGTCTACACTGATGGTGGCATCTAAAAAGTAGATTACTCTCTAGAAAGGTTCAGATAGTATATGGTGTTATTTAAGTATGTAACATCTGGATGGGAAACAAAAAAATGCTCCCTCTGGGATTCCACCCGTGACCCTGCTGGACAGGGCCATCGGGTGCTAACTTGTCTAAACATGGGCTAAACTCTTGGCTAGGCTTATAAGGGCCTCGGGGTCAGTAGCCTAGTAACCTCCTATGATCCTATGAACAAAGTTATTCAATTAATTTTTTCTTCATACCATATGAAAAGCTAATTGTCAGTATATTTGAACTACACCAAAATATTCAACCAATGTGAACTCAGATAGATATATATGGTTTCCACATGTTCAGAAACAAGCTGGCAAATGTAGTAGCTATGGCTGTCACCAGTGCTATCTCATAAGTAATGCTAAACTTTGTTTTTAAACTGAAGTGATTTTTACATAACACTATATGTAATAATTCACTTTGGCTTTAGTAATGCTTTCAAAATCAGTACATGCGAGAATGGCTATCATAACTTCAATGTCTTCTTCCTGTGGGATGACTGTATTTAAATCTTTGATGTCTAATGAAATAATCCAACAATCATTTTTGTAATATACATATTTACTTTGTTCCAAAAAGTGCTATCAGTCTATGATACAACAATTACTTTTTCTTTCTTCATTAATAAATAGCCTATTAGAATTTTTAAGGGTTATGTTTTGGAGCTTTGCCTGACACCACAGGTCTGAAATTGGGGGTTCTGTGTGGATGTGTGTATCTTAGGAATTCCACAAAATGTAGGTAAAAGTACTAGATTTTCTATTACCAAAATATTAGAGATCCACATGAAGTCTGGTGGCATGTAAGAGGTGATATAGGCTGTTGTCAATCCTGCTGTATGCACTGTTAACATTGTGTAATGCAACTCCTTGATAACAATAATTTTGTGCCGCAGTAATTACATTTTTTCAACATTTTCTCAGTCTTCATTAATACAAATACCCCTCCTTGTCTACTTTCATAATTCTTAGAGCTCCACGATTATTAATTTCCTGCAAGGCTTTCATTTCATCAGTAGTGATGATGAAGGCCTGTTTTAGTTGATTTATTTAAGTAGTCTCTGATTTCTTGCTCTCAAACATGTTCACTTGCTATTAAGTCTTGAAATAATGTTGGATTTAAAATACGTTTTCATTTGAAACTTTATACTACATCAATGAAAGAGTTAGCATCAGCAAAACTATGCTTTAAATTCAACTTCCTGGTAAACAATCTTAGTTGTGTTAAAGTTTTGTCCTGCTTGGCCCTGCTTAATTGCAAATTGCAACATGATTGTTAATGTGAAGGAGATCAAGTTACAAATATCAAAAACTAGAGGCTTACAGCCTATATAACCACAGCTGTTAATCCCCTCAATGGCAGTGCTTAATTATTTATTTGGAGTAATAGTGTCAGTCTCTCCTATAACATTACAAAAACTGCCAGTTTCTGACTCACCACTTGTCTGTTTTATACTATCTGTACTGGAACTGTGAACCACCAAAGGGTGCTGGTGCTCCAGATTGACTGCAGTGTTCATCTTGTGGATTGCTGCCTTGGACTCCTCTCTAAAAACATTCTCCTCAGTGACTTCAGCATATGTCTTTTATTTTTTTTCCTGGCAATCCTTTCAGAATGTCTCAGACCAGCTAGTTCAATAGTGTTTTTCTATAGGCTTCAATAGGTTTCATGGTAAGCACTTGCTGGTCTTTTGAAGGGTCATACCTTACAAACCAAATCTAGTAGTCTGATTGACAGAACATTTCTGTGTGTCCTTTGAACTTGGAAGGATATTTGCTCATCCCTCTTTATATCTTTGAAAGTTCGTTTTTTCTCTTAAAAAGTTCATCATTCTGGCCTTCCAATCTAACAAATTAATCAGTATATTTAGTGTAATTGCTGTTAGAATGCATATGTTCTGCGATATGTTCAGCTGTTCAATTTCCCTGTTTATTTCAGCTATCTACCTGCTATTATCCTTGGTTAAAATTTCCATAAGATGGCATCCTGCTGTAGAACAAGTTCACTAATCCATGGCAGATGTCTCAATTGTGGTAACTCCATTGGGGAATATATAAATGAAGATCAAAGAATCAAGCTGAAAGCTAAGGCCAACAGCAAAGTTTACTCCAGAGATGAATGATGCCATGAATATAAACTTTGTTTTAAAAATGTAGTCGGCTAGAGTATGACTGGGTAGGTGGCAAAAGAGCATTTACAATGTTCTTTTTCTTGTTATTTCAGAAGAAGTGTGTAATTAGAGGGATAAAAGGAGAAAAGTTGTAAGTGATATTGTGAGTCTTGTTGTTTGGAGTAATTTTTTTTGCTTAATTTGTGTTTTATGCTCCTGAACATGACAAGCATTTTCTTTAGATTAGGCATTTAATTAATGGTAGAGACACCAACTTTCTACAAGAGAAAAGTCTGTAAATCATGCATTTTAATGTTCAGATTTCTATCATCTATCAAAGCCACATTTACCATTTTTTTACCTTGGTCTTTTTATTTCATTTTTTACTTTGAAAAGCACTAGAAAAGACACTGTAGGGATGGAAAATTTACTGTTTAGTACTTGTAATCCAGGGAAGAGAGGTAAAGTCCATTGGGTACAAAGCACTTTAGCTATATGCACATCGCACTCCGAGATAACAATCACTGAACTGCCTGCTTCTGACATCATGTGCATAGTCACTGATTGAATGCCATAATCTTGTTTAATATTCAGGTCCACATGAGGCAAGATGAGGATTCAAATAAGCAGATACATTTTTCCAACCTAGCTATGATTCTCAGTAATACTAGTATATCCTGCTGCGGTTCCACTTTGAATCATCGAATGTTCAGAACATCAATGTTCTGATCATCGAGACCAGAACATCGATGTTCAGAACATCGAAGGTTTAAAGTGGAAGTGCCAGGTAAGTGAAATTGTAGAATTTTGGGTGTGTATGCAGGGCAGCAAGGTGCCCTGCATGTTGTGTGTGTGTGTGTGTGTGTGTGTGTGTGTGTGTGTGTGTGTGTGTGTGTGTGTGTGTGTGTGTGTGTGTGTGTGCCGTCTGAGTGTTGGCATTGCAGGTAGTGCATGGGAAATCTCCCGTTTAGCGCTACTGCATATAGTGGTAAACGGGAGATTTCCCTTACCCCACTGTAGTGCGATCTCGGAGTTGGAATATTACAGTAGAGGGGGTGTGGGGGGCACAGGGGGGCAAAGCCCCCCTGCATAAAATAGTTTTTTTAAGTTTTTTGTTTTTGTGTGGTTCATTTTGAACCTTCGATGTTCTGAACATCGATGTTCTGGTCTTGATGATCAGAACGTCGATGTTCTGAACATTCGAAGATTCAAAGTGGATCCTTGGTGACTCAGTTGTGTATGAAACAGACAGATCTCTATGGATTTTGTAGTTAGTTTGAGATAGCATCATTCCTACCTGGAGCCAGAATTAAGAACATGTCAGCTACGTTAAAGATTGAAGATTATGACATGATCTTTGTTCACATCGGCGCAAACAATATAAACAATTCTCCCTCCTTGGTGTGCAGTAGGGGATCCACTTTGAATAATCGAATGTTCAGAACATCGATGTTCTTATCATCGAGACCAGATCATCGATGTTCAGAACATCGAAGGTTTAAAGTGGAAGTGCCAGGTAAGTGAAATTGTAGAATTTTGGGTGTGTATGCAGGGCAGCAAGATGCCCTGCATGTTGTGTGTGTGTGTGTGTGTGTGTGTGTGTGTGTGTGTGTGTGTGTGTGTGTGTGTGTGTGTGTGTGTGTGTCTGTGTGTGTGTGTGTCATCTGAGTGTTGGCATTATAGGTAGGTTTCGGGAAATCTCCTGTTTAGCGCTACCGCATATAGCAGTAAATGGGAGATTTCCCTTACCCCACTGTAGTGCAATCTTGGAGTTGGAATATTAAAGTAGGGGTGTGTGGGGGGTGCAGGTGGGCGAAGCCCCCCCTGCATAAAATAGCTTTTGTACGTTTTTTTGTTTTTGTGTGGTTCATTTTGAACCTTCGATGTTCTGAACATCGATGTTCTGGTCTCGATGATCAGAACGCTGATGTTCTGAACATTCGATGATTCAAAGTGGATCCCCTGCTGTACACCAAGGAGGGAGAATTGTTTATATTGTTTGCGCCGATGTGAACAAGGATCATGTCATAATCTTCAATCTTTAAAGTAGCTGACATGTCCTTAATTCTGGCTCCAGGCAGGAATGATGCTATCTCAAGCTAACTACAAAATCCATAGAGATGTGTCTGTTTTATACACAATTGAGTCACCAATTAGTAGGATAACTTGTGAGCTGTCAGGTTTCTGTATCTGTCTTATGGGCCTGCAGGTCTGTTGTGGTTCAAGTCTGATGTGAAGCTATTTGTTGTTATGAACTCTCCACATTTCTGTGGTATGGTGACTGTATGTTTGACATACTGTGGTCAGTTAGTGGTCTGGGTAAGATGCCATGTGCATCAGTTGGCGATCTAGGTCTGAATAAGTTGCCATGTGTATGAGTTTCTGGTTTTGTTGAGCTTATGGCTTTTTAATGTATTTTGAGGATTTTGTTGTTGCGTTCTTCAGAACCTGTGCATTGTTGTGGTTATGGTTTCTTAAGGAACAGGTGAGGTTTTTGTGGGTGATGTCTTCAGAACCTCTTCATAAGTAATGGTAAGTGTGTATGTATGGTCACGGGGCAAGTGCTGAAAGTTTTGCTGCGATGGTCTGAATATACCATTTTTTTTATTTTTGCAATATTATTGCTCTCCTCCTCTGTGACCACTGAGCTTTCCCCTCCAGCTTCCCAACTGGTCCTCTCAATTCCACAAGAGGTGCGATCCTATAACCTATTCATTCTTCCTGGGGTAATGTGTAAAGAGTGCAGGTGGTGGTGTCATCCAAGTGGTTTTGCACTTAAACCCCTACTTCACACTGTAAATACCCAGTAGTCCACTAAAGGCTTGAACATGTAATGGGTCTAGTAAGCATATGTTTTAATTGCTTCTGCAAGTGACATAACACCTGGTTAGGCCATGCTCCCATAAGGAAAGCACTCTTGTGGGGTGTCTGGCCCCTTCTGGGGATTCTGTCAATGGAAGTGTGACCAGGACATGTGCCTTCATATCCTCCCTCCTGAGGGAGGCAATCTCTCTTACTTTCCCCTTACCAGCTTCTCTAGCGTTGGGGATGCTAATCAATCCCAAGTTATCTGGTCATGGTAAGGGCTTTAAACCTCTATGCTAACAGAGATGGCACTTTTCTGGATATAACTACATCTCTCGAAGATATTTAATATCATGTCAGAAAGAAGTGTGTTTTATTCATTTATTTATTTAAAATTTGTTAACCCAGCAAAGTCCGACTTGGAACGAAGACAATTTTCAGCGGAGGCCTGGGGAGAAACACTCCAGACATATGTCTTTTGAACATGGGAGGAAACTGGAGCACCTGGAAGAAACCCACACAAACGAAGGGAGGACATGCAGACTCCGCACAGAAGACACTCCAGCTGCGAATTGAATCGGAGAACCTCTTGCTGTGAGGCGTCAACGTTACTGTTGCTTCACTGTGCCGTCGCTGCACCACTGCACCATCGCGTTTTCTGAGAAGACAAGGCTGTTCTTGCATCAGATATTACTATCATCTATCATGTCCCTTCATATTTAAGCTAAAGTAATATCCATCATATCTAAAAATATAAGTCGGTAAATTGCATACCGCTAGTCAGAACCTAATTTTGCATTTGTTAAAACATTACTAAAGTGCTAAGTTCTGTAATAAGTTTTTTTTTAAATAGTTGCTGTATTTTTCCATATGATCTGTGGCCAATGCACAAATGCATAATTGGTTATGGTTTAATTATTTTTGGACTTGATCTTATATGTGTATATGTTTTCCTGGACATTAACGTACTGCTATATGCTAAACAGAGACTCTAGTGCATAGTTTGCTCTTATATTTAATAGCTGATTTAATGAAATAATGCATTGATTTTCAAGTTTTGGTTGCTTTCTTCACCTGGTTCACATAAATGTCAGTGGCTCAGCTCTTGATAATTTTGGCAGTAATAGTTTGAAAGCAATGGTAAAGGCTAAATATTATTTTATGCATGTGTGTATGTGTGTATTTATGTATGTATATTTGTTAACCAGGTAGGTGGACTAGTTAGAAAATCCTTTTCCACTATGACTTGGGTCATAGGTATAGTAAAAGCATTCAAAGGTTTCCACAATAAATAATAATAAAGTATGTGCTGAATGCAGAGTACAGTAAACAGTGACAGTATGTAGATAAATTAAAATTATATTAAAATAACAATAGACATGTATGAACAGGTGTATGTTGCTGGATAGAACAAGCAACATATTGAAGGGCAACTTATTGAACACTGCTGCTCAAAATGCACTGTACTGAAATATAAAAAGCCAGTGAACTCTTTTGTTTTTTTCTTTTTGCAATGGGAAAAACTCTCCTGTGTCCCTAATATCCCTGCTACTTATATATACCAACTCTGAGGTCAACAACTTGTTAAACCTAAAAAAAGACCAGCACAACTGATTGTACATGACAGCTTTGCTTATGTGCAAGATCGTGGTACAGTGGGGATAAGGGAATTTGCCCTTTTGCCACTGTAGTATGACCTTGGAGTTGCTAGCCCTCTTCCAAAAAAAAAAATACAGAATGAGACTCGGCATTCTGAGGTGGAGTTTTGACATAATTTTTGCTAACCCGTGGGGTACATTTGGGTTACATGGCTAGGCTTACGAAGGCCCCAGTGGTCATGAGGCTAGTATAAACCTATGAACCTATAAAGACACATTAACTTATTGGGTACATTTAGACTGTATAGCTATCCTTATAAAGGTCCCAGTGGTCGTTAGCCAAGCATAAATCTATGAAACTGTAGAATAGCAGAACCAAATGGAATTGGAAAGCCTTTAGAGATACAGTAGTTTGTTTAGACTCTGGTTTTCCCTTTTTCTTACCTTCATAAGACACAAAAATTCAATTAGGTTTCATGAAATCTTTAGTTTTGTCCATGTAAAATCTAAGTTGTCCATGAGCATCTAGGCAATGTAGAATCAATTCACCTTTGTTTTAAGAGTATGGGCATAAAACAGGAAGCTAAATAGATTGATTAAGAGTAAATTCAGAGACAACTTTAGATGTAAAGGAAGGGTTGGTTCTGAGTCTCACCATCTCCTTGTGAAAGACCAGACAATGCAGAATGGATATAAGGGCTTGTAATCTAGATACCTATCCAACAGAGATTAAGGATACCAGCATGGCAGTCTTCCAGATATAGAAGTCCATGAAAAGAAGACAAAAGTAGCATTAATCATTGAAATTGTTACACCCACCGACTACAGTGTCTTAATGTACAGATAGACACAAAGTCATAAAATACCAGGATTTGTAGGCAGAAACCAGGGCAGTGTGGAAGAAGGGTACCCAGACAGTTCCAGCAGTAGTAAGCATGCTTCTTAACCTCTCAGTGCAAGAAAGTGGTCAAAACCAGAAATAAAGAGGAGACAAAGGCCCAAAAAATATGGACATATTTTAAATATTGCTCCTATAAACTTAGAAAGTTGTTAGAATAACATGTTTTGCATTATTATGTGTTTTCTGAATGATATGAAGGCTGAAACTCAAATGTCTGTCATTATTTAGTATTATTTAGTGACTTCAATCCTCAATGATTTGCCAGAAAAACACAGATTTTATGAGGAACAGAGCAAAAATACGAGGTAAAAATCTGGACATTGTGCGAAAATATGGACATTTGAGAGGTTTGGTAGAAGGCGCAATGGGTTTTATAAAAAAGAATTTAGAATCATACTTAGATATGTTACCAATACACGTAATTCCATATGAACTGCAGAAGGAGTCATTACTGGGTGCATTGCGGGTGCTATGTAAAGCACTTTTGGCTAACATCAAAGATTGAAACAATACTAATTTCATGAACTTTAATCATACTTTGACTTATAAATGGTGTCTATTCTCATCATGGTATTAGAAACCTAAAAGACTTTGTGAAATTAAAAATTTTGAAACTTTAGAAAAGATCTGGCTGAAGGTTCAAAGGGTGGCAAAGTTACTTTTTCTAAAACAAAATTCAAATCCCAAGAAGAAGCCATCTTTTTTTTTTTTGGTGGAATGATATGCAAAACTGTCTTCAAAAAGTATTTGACTTGAGAAAAGAAGAAAGTGGGGCATCCAGTGGCAGACATGCTGAAATGGCTAGATCCATTCTGCTGAAGTGTTTACAAGGCCAGAATTGAGCACTTTGCACAGGTACTAGAGAACCAGGGGTGCTCCTGCTTGAAATGGGTCCTGTCCTCTGCTTTAACATTAAAGAGAAAATCTCTTCCAGTTGGATAAATATGATTTTCTAGTAGCAAATTTCCTTGCCTCCTTCAAATGCTCATTGCACATCCTCAGAAAAAATGTGCATACAAGGAATCAAAGGCATATCACCCATACAGTTAGACTGAAAGTTTGAATATTGTGATGAATCAGAGATTCCTTGTTCTGTGTGGGTAAATCCATTCTATGAGGAAGCTTTTGGTAATTGCCTCTAGACAGTTGCATGAGAATGGAGAACTAGTATGTGAGGGCCAAGAGGAAGTCACCAGTGAAATTTTTAAGAAGTTCTTTTCGATCTTTTAAAGGACTTTGGAAATCACAGGAAAGGGAAGAAAGGCATAAATAAAAAATTCCATTCAGGGGTCTGAGAAAATATACATCTTCAGGGCTTTATGCAAGTTGTCCTGGAGTAGAAGAGATTCATCCAGTTGTTTGGAGGCAAACAGATCTACTTGCAGAGCTCCCCACTGGCAGACTATGTTAAGGAAAGCCTGTCAGTGTAGGATCCACTCATAAGGGTCGATCCTGGATCTGCTCAAGGAGTCTGCTACTATGTGTGGTCTGCTGTGATAAATGACATGTTTTTTTCTTTTGGGAGGAGGGTCATTGGGATCCACTGTCTTTACTTTTAATATCACATTGCCATTTTTTCTGAATTGTTGTTTAGCACATTTTTGCTAGCCTGACTTGGAAGGTTTGCAAAAAATAAATAAATAAATAAATAAAAATATCCTATACTGGAATGGTAATTTCTGTGATATTTCGGAATCAGACATAAGTACAGTTGCTTAACTCCCTGCATAAGTTTACCTCTCTTTTCAGTGGAATTACCAAATAAAAGCTCCTTAATCAGAGTGGCATATAACAGTCAGGCTTTAACGTCCTCTGGAAATGTTGAAGTCTAATCCAAGCATGTCTTCTCGTTACTGTCTCAGGAGCAGCAGCCCTGGAAACACCATCCACTGCATCACAGGCACATTTAACTGTAAGGAGTCATCTGAAATACAGTATTAACCATTTCCATAACAATGGATTTTACATCAGAATTTGGAAGGTTTGCTAAGAACTGTACCACATTAGACAAAAGATACTTAAACATAAGAGTTTAATAGTTTTATGTCCCTGAAAGCTATAGGCTAACCCTGTCAAACACTCTGCTATCCTTATTGCTGGGAACAAGTTAGAAGAAGATGAAAGGTTTCTACTACATTTTTCTGCATCCAAAGAAATGATTGCAGGGCCAGCAGAGGTGGTTTTAAAAAGATATCTATGTGAATCTTGGACCCTATAAAACTCATCACGCTTTTTGGAAGCAGTGAGTCAAGAGTGTAGTGACATAGAAGAAGCTGAGAATGCATCCTCTGAAGCCACAGACTTCGAGGAGTCCATATTGAGTAGCTCATAGTACCTTTCATGGGAGTCAGACACCTATTTGCGCTACCATTTGAAAAAATCTTTCATTTTTGCTATGGTGATAGTGAAGGATAGTTCCTCATTTGGGGATTCTAAAGAAGGCGTATCTTCTGTCACAGATTCACAACCAATGGAGGAAGGAATATGAGAAGAATAATCCCATCCTTCATTATCAGTGTCATCTAAGTTCTTATCTTCAGAAGAGGAAGGGACTTTTTCCTTTTAGAAGGTGTGTGACTTTTATCAGTCCTTGAACAGTTGAGTCAGTCCCCCGACTCCCCTTCTGAAAGGAAGTGGTACAAGGAGAAGACAACTGCTTACTTTTCTACTTGTGCATTCTGGAGTGTCTGGACATATACATACAAATATTTCAAGCATGGGCATTAATGCCCTACTAGCCTATCAATATACCAAAACAGTTACTCCCATAATAAGTATCCAGGCTGTTCTTAAAAATATCTAAACTAGTACTTGTACTTGCTTTAATGCAATTTGGTAGTCTGTTCCATGCAACAGCTATTCTGTCAGAGTACCAATTAGTACACTTCTCTTTCCTACAGAATCTTCTCCATAGGTTGTCTGATGATTCTCTAGTACTTTTTGATAACCCCAAACATTTCCAGAGGTAGTTGTCTCTAAATGCCCTATACACCTGAATTAGATCTCTTCTTAGATATCTGTAAGAGACACTGTACAAGTTCAGATATTTTAGTCTTTCATAATAACCTAAATTTTCACATCCATGGATACCCTTAGTATATTTCCTTTGTACTCTTTCCAGTTTACTCATGCTTGTTTTCTTATTGAGTTTCCATATTGTTATCCATACTCAAGTTTGGGTCTAATGTAACTAACAAACAATGGCTTCATTATTTTTGATTTCCTAGACTTTATAAATCTTTTTATACAACCTATAGTTCCATAACTGTGGTGGCCATGGTGGTGCAGCGGTTAGAGTTGCTGCCTCAAAGCAAGAGGTTCTTAAGTTCGATCCTCAGCTGGGGTGCCTTCTGTGCGGAGTCTGCATGTCCTCCCTGTGGTTGGGTGGGTTTCCTCTGGGTGCTCTGGTTTCCCCCCACATCCCAAAGACATGCTGTAGTTGGATTGGATAATCTAAATTGGCCCTAGGCGTGAGTGCGTGCATGTGTGTGCCTTCTGTGGAAGGTTGGGCGCCAGGCTGGCAATTCGACACCATAAAACTCCACTACCAGTCATGAGCGGACAGGTGATCTGCTGTGGCAACCCCTAAATGGGAAAAGCCAAAAGAAGAAGAAAGATATTTCCATAATAAGAAGTTATGTCCTTACCATAACGTTCCATGTGGAGTGTTCATCTCGCCTTTGTTCTTACACATGGGTTCGGAGCCAATCCTCGGCTCTGAGTCGGCCGCTTAGCAAAGCTCTGTATTGAGAAGAAGCTCGAGACCAACCTATCTCCCACAATTCCTCTGCCCTTACCTCAGATCTAGTTTGCAAAACCATACCAGATCCCAACAGGAATGAAAACATACAAACATACGTACAAGGCGTAGCTGAAACCAGCAGCAACAGCAGAGAGAAATCAGAAGCAGGAGAACCAAACTAGACCTCTAAATTGAACGTTCTTCCTGACCTGAGGGTGGGAGGGTGGGAATGTAAGAACAAAGGTGAGATGAACACTCCACATGGAACGTTATGGTAAGGACATAACTTCTTTATGTGAGAGTGTTCAATCTCGCCGTTTGTTCTTACACATGGGTAGCGTCCCTAGCTCCGTGACCCTGAGAGACTCACGGAAGAACGTTCCTGAGCACAGTGGAACCAAAGGTTGCCCTGTCCCTGGAAATCCTATCCACTTTGTAATGAGTGATGAACGTATGTGGTTTAGACCAAGTGGCGGCCGCACAAATAGTATCCAAAGGTAGGCGGGCCACATGAGCCAGGGATGTAGAGATTGATCTAGTAGAATGTCCTTTCAGTTTGGTGGGCAAAGTCTGCTTAGTAGCAGTATAAACAAAAGTAATACAATCAAATAGCCATTTGGAAAGAGTACGCTTTGTCACTGCCATGCCCTTTCTGCTGTCCGCAAAGGCTATAAAGAGTTGGTCTGCCCTTCTGTGATCCTTTGTTCTATCTAGGTAGAATCTGAGTTGTCTATGAACATCCAACTTGTGTAACATATATTCCAGCTTATTGGAATGGTTCTTGAAAAATGTGGGGAGTTCAATGGACTGATTAATGTTGTTAACTGAACAAACCTTGGGAAGAAAGGACGGGTTGGTACGTAGGGATACCCTATCAGGGTGAAAAATCAAATATGGGTGCTTAATTGAAAGAGCTTGAAGTTCTGACACTCATCTGGCTGAAGTGATAGCTACTAGAAAGAGAGTTTTCCATGACAAGAACTTTAAAGAACAGGACAAGGCTGGTTCAAAGGGTGGTAGCATTAGTTGGGATAAAAGGAGGTTTAGATTCCACGGAGCTGTAGGAACCTTGACTGGTGGTCTAATGTGAAAAGACCCTTTTAGAAAAGCCTTACAAAGCCTATGAGTCATAATAGGCGCTCCATTTTCTCCTACAAGAAAGTTTGAAATAGCAGCCAATTGAACCCTCAAGGTTGCAGGAGAAGCTCCTTGGTGAAATAGCATGGATAGAAACTCTAAAACTTCATTTAGTGGAGCTATTAAGGGATCTAAATGTTGTGCAGTTGCCCAGTATACAAAACACTTCCACTTACTAGTGTAAATTTTTGTAGTGGATGCTTTATGAGAGGCTACTAGAATGTTCTGAACCGCAGGAGAAAGAAGATCAGACCTGGCTAAGAAGGGAAGCGGAGCAGCCAAGCTGCTAGCCTGAGGGACAGGAGCGATGGGTGGGGAGTCCCTGACGAATGGGTCAGTAGATCTGGCTCCGGGTCCAGGATCCAGGGCTCCCGTATTTGGTGCGCTTGAAGAAAGGGAAACCAAATTTGACGAGGCCAGAATGGGGCAATAAGAATTACAGTCCTTTCCAGATTCTTGGCTTTCTGCAGAAATCTTGGTATCAGAGGTATAGGAGGGAAGGCGTACAGGAGTCCCGGGGGCCAATCGTGAATCAGAGTGTCCCTGGGGACTTCCCCTGGTGGGGGTAATAGGGCGAAGTAGCTTCTGCATTTGGCGTTCATTGGAGATGCAAACAGATCGCAGCAAGGCTGGCCCCACTTGCGGAATATCATGTCCGCTATTGTCTGTTTGAGGGACCACTCATGAGGTAACAGGATGGCTCTGCTCAACCTGTCCGCTATGACATTGGATAACCCCGGGATGTGCGTTGCTATCAGAAAGCAACCCGTGGACTCTGCCCATTGCCAAATTCTCATGGCCTCTCTGCACAACTGGTAAGATTTAGTTCCCCCTTGCTTATTTATGTACCAGACTACGGACATGTTGTCCGTTTGAACTGCAATGGTCCCTAGAGGTAGAAGGGGAGAAAAGTGTTGCAACGCTAGGAACACTGCCCTCATCTCCAGAACATTGATGTGCAGGTTGTACTCTAGATTGGTCCATTCGCCTTGGACTGTCTGTCCCTGAAAGATGCCCCCCCACCCTATCAGGGAAGCGTCCGTGGTCACCGTAGCTGTTGGAGTGGGTAGCACAAATGGTCGGCCGCCAGTGAGATTGCAATTCTGTAGCCACCAAGATAGGTGTGTCTTGCAGATGTTTGTGATGTGAATTTCGTGTGTCAGCGGTAACTGTTGGAATGACCATTGTGCGAACAGCAGCCATTGAAGAACTCTCATGTGCAGTCTTCCCAAGGGTATTGCAATGAGGGAAGCCGACATGAGTCCCAAAACTTTTAGAACCAGTTTGGCCGGGGATTTCTTGGATAACAGAAGTAGAGATATGTGATTTTGTAGAGAGGCTATTCTTTCTGGGAGAATCAAGCAACGGGTATCCAGATCTGCTCCTATGAATGAGATATGCTGTGACGGCTGTAATGCAGATTTTTCGAAATTTATGGAAATTCCGAGTTGAACACAAAGTTCGAGTGTGTAATCCCTGGCCTGTATCAGTCGACGCTCGGTGGTGGCAGTAAGGAGCCAGTCGTCCAGATACGGAAACACCTGGAATCCTAGGCGTCTCAAGTGAGACGCTACCACTGCCATGCATTTGGTGAAAACCCTGGGGGCTGAGGTTAGACCAAAGGGCAGGACCCAAAACTGATAGTGACTGGCTCCCAGCCTGAAGCGCAAGTGATCCCTGGACGCTCTGGCCATTTTGATGTGGTAGTATGCGTCCTTGAGATCTATTGAGCACATCCAGTCATCCTTCTGTAAGAATGGAAGGATCGATTGAAGCGTGACCATCCGGAACTTTTCTTTCTTGATGAAGGTATTGAGATTGCTTAGATCCAGAATTGGCCTCCAGTCCCCTGTCTTTTTTGGAACTGAAAAGAACCTTGAGTAAGTTCCGAATCCTCTTTGGTCCGCCGGGATTGGTTGGATGACTCTTTTTTCTAGCAGCTTTGAAATTTCTATAGCTGCAGGTTCTCGCAGATGGGGCGGTACATCTGGGAATCTTTTCTGCGGTAACGGGGGAAATAGAAATGGAATTTTGTAACCTCTGGTAATAATGCTTTTTACCCATCTGTCTGAGGTAAGTCTTTGCCAGGCCTGAGGGTATAAAGCTAAGCGACCCCCGACTGCCTCCAGAGCAGGACAGTCGGGTCTCTCTTCAAGAGTGCTGGAAAGGCTTCCCAGGGAGCGTATTCCTGTCACCTTGGTTCTGCGGACCACCTCTGCCTCCAGGGCGACGTCTTCCACTTCTTCCCCCCCCTCTGCCTCTGGAAGGGGCATCACCCTGTGTGCTTGGGAAAGAACCCTGGGGTTTCCGAAACCACATTTTTCCACCTCGTTGCCCTTTGGGGTACGGTCTGGATGGGGTGGAAAAACGGACTCTGACAGCAGACAGAGTCTTTCCCTCTTGCTCACACCGGGTAAGGGTCTCCTTTACTTTGTGGCCAAAGAGAGTGGCACCATCAAATGGGGCGTTAGTAAAGGAAGACTTGAAGGCTTCCGCAAAGGAGCATAAGCGCATCCAGGATTGTCTACGAAGAGCAATCGCTGAAGCCGCAGCCCTACTCAACCCTTCGGCTGCATACGAGATGAGCCTCATAGACGAGTTCACAATTGATGTAAGGGTATTGAGTTGTGCTGTAACTTTTTCCCCGACAGCAGCATCTGTAGTACCCTGGAGGGTATCTCCCAACTCTTTGACTAGATCCCTCTGTAAACATGTAAAATGTGTCAAATAGTTCAGCGATCGCATGGAAAAAGTCGCTGAAATAAAAATGCGCTTCCCATACCTGTCCATAGTCCTAGAATCTCTGTTAGGCGGATGGACAGATGAGGAAGATTCAGACATCTCCTTTTTAGTGGCAGCTGCCACCACCATAGCATCCACTGGAACTCCCTTTGTGAGGTATGCCTTGTCCTGAGAGGCCGTAATATATTTATTAGGCTTTCTAGGGACTGGCTTCACTGTGTCAGGTGTCTCCCATGCCCTTCGAGCAATCAAATCCATCAACTCATCGAAGGGCGGAGTGACCCAGGAGGAAGAAGGGCGAGCACCGAATGCCTTCAGCAAGACTGACTCATCCTCAGAAGGGTGTAGGGCTTGCCAATCACCTCTCTGTTTTAGGATCTCCAGGATGTCAGAAAAGGAGACATCCTCTGAGGCTGATTTTGGGGACCCTTCTGACTCATCCAAGTCAGTGTCCGATGTTAAGGACTCTTGTGGAGAATCCAAGTGCCTCCTCTTACACAATCTTTTCCTCGGGACTTCCTCGGGGGGGGCATCCGATGAAGCCTCCGAGGAAGACGGGGCTCCCTCTGGGAGCGGCTGAGTCACTGGTGCTTGACGCTTTTGAGTAGCCGTAGGTGCAGAAGAGGATAATGGGCCTTTATGGGAGGGAGAAGCCGTCTCTGCTGAAGTGGTTGTCTGAGTCGACAACACCTTCCTCATAAGGTCGAAGGCCCCCGGGCCCCGAGCCGAGGAATCCCCCGGTTCCGAAGAAGGCGGAGGGATCCCCAATGCGGGGGCCGTGGGTATCGACCCCGAGGACGAAGCCGAGGTGATCCGTGCCGAGGCACCGAGAGGGAGAGTCGGAACCGAAACATCGGTTCGACTCTCTGTCCCGGAACCAAGGATAGATCGTCGGCTCCGCGATTCCGGTAATTGATCCGACGGAATCAAGGTGAATGGTGCCGACCGAGAGAAAGACGGCTCCAGCACCGAGGGCTCCACGATCATCAGATCAGCCTCTCCCAGCTCCGAAGGCTGAATAGGCCTCGGAGGAGGAACAGATGGAGATAAAGGAAGGCCTTCGAGTCTCGACACCAACTGGGAGGAGGCTGAGATGAGTTTGGACAAGGCCGTATTCTCCATTAACTTCTGCACCACACGGTCTACGTCGGAGTCAGAGAGGGGTCTGGAAGAATGAGTCGAAGTAATCGAAGACAGAGCCGACCTCAAAAGCACAGGAGGTGGGAGCTCCTTCACCGGTTCCAAGACTCGAGGCTCGGTGACAGGAGTTCGACACTCGGCCCCGAAGTCTGTGGAACCGGTGAACGAACCTTAAACGAAGAGCTCAGAGCCGATGACATGGGCTCTGACGTCTTCGACTCCTTCGAGGATTTAGATGCCTGGTCTGATTTATCAAGAGCCTCTTGAAAGGCAGGCTTCAAAAGGCCTCTGTCCATAAGCTTCCTGCGCCTATCTGTCATGACCCTTCCACTGAAAGAATGACAAATAGAACAGTCTTCTTGCAGATGGAGAGGGCCAAGACAGTAGACACAGGAGCTATGGTTATCTGTGACAGGCATTTTCTGTCCACACTGGCACCTTTTGAACCCTGACTTTGCTTTTTCAGACATTTTTAAGCAAAAAAACAGCCAAATCAGGTAATTTTGTCAAAGTCAGTAAAATTTTTATATATATATATTTCTACACAGTCCTGAACAAACTTGAAAGTAGTCACAGCCAACAACACCAAGGATGGTACCAACAAGTTATACTAGTGTTTATTCAAACCCTAACAAAGCCAATAGCAATCAAAAAAGGCTATTATGATTCAGCCAAATCCAGTAGAATTAGTGGGTGGGGTAGGCCCCGAGGGAAACCTAACTAAAACTCTATATACTATAATATATAGAAAGTTAAGGAACCCCTGACTCACGCACACACACACACTAATAAGGTCTCAATTTCGAAATACTAAAGAGTTTTCTAAGAATCCTAGGAAAAAAGGTATCTTATCTGCCAGTTGGTCTGAGCTCATCGAAAATGATGCGAACGTTGCAGCGGCAAACTAGATCTGAGGTAAGGGCAGAGAGAATTGTGGGAGATAGGTTGGTCTCGAGTTTCTTCTCGATACAGAGCTTTGCTAAGCGGCTGACTCGGAGCCGAGGATCGGCTCCGAACCCATGTGTAAGAACAAACGGCGAGATTGAACACTCTCACATCTATCATTAACCAATTGGTTGATATGATTAGAAAAACTCATAGCTGAATCTACCCATATACCCAGGTCCTTAAATGAGTCTACACTTTCAATCACTGTGTGCTGTATTAAATATTCACCTTTCAATTTATGTCTACCAAATCTCATATGCTTAGTTTTTGATGTATTTATCAGCATATTATTTTCCTGTGCCCAAATGGTTAATTTAGTCCAGTTATTTTGCAGACATGCTTTATATGTAACACATGTAATCAGTTTACCCAATTTCAGGTCATCTGCATATAGACTGTAGAACACTTCAGATGAAAAAAATTAGGTCTGATAGATACAATCTGAACAAGTAATGGTCTAGGACAGAGCCCTTTGAGACACCCCGACTGTAACCAAGGATTTCACCTGTCTAGTTGCTGTATGATACTTGCCATGTCCTACTTATAAGCCATGCAGCTATCCATCTTATCAAGAGTACATCAATACCTATTTGTACTAATTTATTGATCAGTGTTATGTGTATGACCCTGTCAAATGCTGAAGTTAAATCTATATAAATTACATAACAGCACAATTTTTCATTCATAACTGTTATTATATCGTTATACAACATAATGTTACAGGTGGTAATAGATCTGTTTTCAACATATACATGCTGATATATGGTTTCAAGTCCCAACCTATCCAGTTCTGACAGTAACTTATCCAGTATTACCTTCTCCATTATTTTTCCACAACATGAAAGTAGACTTAAGGGTCTATATGACTCTGGGTTTGCCCTACTCCCCTTTCCCTTAAAAACAGGTTTAATACGTGCATGTCTCCAATCCTGAGGAATCTCCCCATATTTATATGACCTAGTGAATAATAAATATAATGGTACTATAAGTTCTTGCTGAAGTGTTCTCAGGTTATTGTTACTAATTCCGTCTCCTCCCTGTGCTTTGTTTGGATGCAGTTTGTGCAGTTCTTTTTCAATATAATCTAATTTGATTCCAGTATCTGGGGTTACCTGGATGTCACTAGGACAACTTACCACCGCTTTTGTGGAGCCAAACTGTTTTGCACAAGATTTTGTAAATATATTTCTAATCTGTTGTGTCTGAGAATAAATTTTAGAATCTGCACAGTTTATCAATTTGTGTGGCTTTATTCCTTCCACATCTTATGCATCTATAAAAAGGTTTCCTGTTATGCTCAATATCCTTATATAAACTTTCTTCAAATTTTTCTGGATCTTGTCTCACACTATGCTCAATCTGTTTGCCCAGCTTGTTTATTTCAGTTTTAAAGTTGTAGTTTGACCTGTCTTCCATTTCTTATTTTTTTTGTCTCTTACCTTAATCAGATATTGTGTCATTATGGAAATATATCCCCCTGATGTTGATGACTAGATCCTGATGTTAAACATTTTTTTGATTTTTTTGCACTCAGTTTCTCTTTCAAATCTTTCCACATTCCATCTGCAGTTTTTCCACTGAACATCTCACTCCAGTTAGCTTTACATAGCGACTGTTTTGCTTCTGTATAATCTGTAATTAACCTTCTGTGCATTGGCTTAGATTTCATTTTGGCAGAGTTATCTAGCAGTAAATTAACCTTTATAATCCCATGATCACTGCATATCACTGGTGGTAAAACTTGACATGGTGTTTTACTATGTAATGGTATGGCCGAGCATACCGTACTTGCGAGGCGTTTGGTTTCTTAGATAGGAAAGTCACCCAGGGGATCACATCAGTTGCCCTGGCAGACAGGGGTCCAGGGAAGTAAATATTGTGGGAAGAAATATCCGGGGAATTGTTTGGCTAGGCTTGTATAGGCCCTAGGGCCAATAGCCTAGTACCAACCTATGAACCTATAATTTCTTAAAGTTACAGTAATTTCTTTGGGGACACAAACAATGTCTAGTATGTTCCGTCCCCTGGTTGGGTTTTTTAGAATTTGAAGAAATTGTTGTTCCTGAATATACACTGTGAATAATTTCCTTACTAACATTGTAGAATCAATATTATTCCAGTCTGTTTCTGGTAAATTTAAGTCCCCAGCTAATATTATTCTCACCTCCTGTGTTTCATGCAAGAAATGTATGAATTCCCCTAGCTCATCTGCACTTGACTTTGGTGGTCTATCCACTACAACAATTGTTATATGTTCCAGGATTGTCTTTATTGTCACAGTTACACATTCTATAGTGTTGGTGTTATCACGGAACATATAATAATCACAGGTCTCATATGGTCTTTAGTACTGAAACCAATGGTCTTATCACCATGTCTTTGCAATAGGGAGGGAGAAGGGAGACCTGGATCTGAGGACATTTGCTATCATCACCAACTGAATTTGCTTCTTTCAAACCCCAGCACTGCTATTTGAAAAGGCAAAGGATGCTGGCACTGGGACCATAAGACTTCAGATATCATTGAATCTTTCTTATGTGAAGTCTTGTCAGGGGTATCATGGGAATCATAAATTCCATGAGACACAAAATCCTTAGCTATTCTCTCTCAGTATCTGAAGTCTGAGTGGAAAACCTTAAAAACAGATCTAGATCTAGATCCATTTTTCCCTGCAGAAGAAAAGCTCTTTGAGCTGAGGTGTCTTTCTGATACCCAGGAACACAATCCTGTGTGAAGGAGTCAAAAAAGACTTTTGAATATTCTCTTGAAATCCCAGCTTGCGTAAGAGATCTCTTACCCAAGTGAGGGATGCCTGCCACTTTGAAAAAGACTCTGCAAAGATAAGCAAGTCATCTATATATGGAAAAAATGTGTATAGCCTGTAGTCTGTAATGAGTTATAACTTATGCTAGACACTTTGTGAACACTCTTGGTGGACAGTCCAAAGGGTAAGATAGAGAACTGATAATGTGACCCAGACACACAGAACCTTAACAGATGTCTGAAGTATGGATGAATAGGGATGTTATGATAAGCATATTTTAAATTTAGAGTTACAAGGAAACTTGAATGAGAAAGAAGAAGTAACAGGTTGTGAAGTGACAGCATTCTGAACTTGGGCACTATCACAAACAGGTTTAGGAAAGAAAGAAAGAAAGAAAGAAAGAAAGAAAGAAAGAAAGAAAGAAAGAAAGAAAGAAAGAAAGAAAGAAAGAAAGAAAGAAAGAAAGAAAGAAAGAAAGAAAACTGGTCTGCAAGCATTTTAGTTTTATTTTTTTGGCACTAAAAACATAAAATGTCCTTGAATAAATATCTTTTCCCACCTAGGGAGGAGAAACTGGTTCTATCATTCCCTGGGACATTATGTGATGAAGAACAGGTGGAAATAAAAGAGTCTGGTCCAGAAGTTGATGGATTACCCCCGGAAAAGGAGGAATTTCTTCCCACTAACCTTAATGCATGATCTTCAGAACCCATTTGTCTGAAACTATCTGTTGCGAAAGAGAAAAGTGGAGACTCAGACTTTCTGGAAGGAAGAATTGACTTGCTGGAGGCGGGAGGGTGGGATGGAGGCTAGGACCCTAAAATAGTCATTTTTCTGACTTGCTTGACTGTCCTTGGCTGAATTAATTTTGGAACCCCTTTGCCATTTCTTCTTAAACGTCTGTTTACTTGCATTTTGCTGAGACTGTTTATTTTGTTTTTTTTTTTCTTTGTTTTTTGTTTTTTTGGAAAAACTGGATGAGGGTTAGAGAATTACTTAGACATATTTGAAAAAGGAGGGCTGAAACATCTTAGAAATTCTCATCACAATTTTGAAAAAGGAGGGCTGAAACATCTTAGAAATTCTCATCACAATTTTGATCACTTCAGTAGCAGAGGAGACAAAAACTAAATCTCCATCCAAAGCAGAATTTAAAATCTCATTTATATCTTCATCTGGGAGGTTCTGATTACAAAACCAGGCATACCTCCTAAACATACTACCAGTGGCCAAGCCCTTGACGAAATATCAACCAGGTCATACAAGCACTGTAAACAATGAATAGCAACTTGTACAACAGAAGAAACAAAATTATTTAAAGCAGAATTTTCCTCACAAGAATAAACTGCAGACATAACATTCCTTATACTTTCACAATTAGTCAGAACAAACCTTAACATATAAGCCTGACAATTCAAAATTCTGAATATCAAAGTTGCAAATGTTCTGAGATATCTGAGGTATTTCACACAAAATCAGGGATTATGGGTAAGGAAGAAGCCTGAGCACTGAATCAAGAAGCTTGAAAGTGATAGAATTTGGAACTGACACAGATCCGAGACCCATACGTTGAGGAACAGATGGAAAAGACAGCATCAGATCAGACTTTAACATATGAGCCTGACAATTCAAAATTCTGAATATCATAGTTACAGAAGCACACACTTGTTCCCCATACTTATCAATAATCTTCCTATCTTTATCAGAAAGAGTAGGATCCGAATTAACTAAATGTTTAGAGCAGTAGGATTAATTAAAGCTATAGCTGCTGGGTCGGGTTTGGGAAGAGTGCAAAAAAACTTAAAAGACTTAAGAAATTTATACATCCTGTGATGATCCACCACTGGACCAGTAATCAAGGAGCCTCAATCCTCACCACTGGAAGGATAACATGTACACACAGTATTTACAGATGCAGCTCTCTGCATCAAGTACAATTTCCCTTAAAAGCACAAAGAGACCACAGTCAGTCTGGGGCTGGTTTCTTACTTTTTCTCCAGATCCTCAATAACAATCGCCGCTGGCACAGCTATAGAGTTGAGACCTCAGCCGAGTGACCAAACCAAGACCTCCAGTACCCTCTCTGTCCAACCAGTGCTTCATGTCCCTGCCCAAGTAGCTAACACACTCGCTCTTTGAGGTTTGAGTTACACACACACACACACACACACACACACACACACACACACACACACACGTGCCGCGCGCACACACACACACCTGGGAAAGGCTGGCACAGGTTTACTAGCTATGCCCTCTTCTGCCCTGACTATAAGGTAGTTACCACTGCCGCTATTCAACTCCTTATTAGCTACTTTAAGCCCCTTAACAAAAGGTTCCAATCTTACTGTGTAATGCTAATATTAACACAAATGGTAGTTTGACTAAGAGCAAGGCTATTAGGAGTGGCCCACCCAGTGTCACCAAATAAACATGCAGGTACACTCAAAACTTAAATACCTCTATACAGGACAGCCACAATGAAAGGTTTAAATATATTTAATAACAAATAATAAAAGAACAAGACAGTACTAAATATATATTCACAGTGACATCAGAGTTTAAAACAACAGGAAATAATTAAAACAACATTGCAGGATAGTCTTAAAAAAAGAAAGAAAAACATCTAAACTAAGCTTTATTATATTCATGACTGTATCTAAGAGAATTACTATTTCCTATTAACTCACTATTAGAGCTAGGCAGGTGTGGTGAATGGATCTTCTGGTTGTTGCCATGTCCAAGACAGAATGCAGAATGCTCTGCCTCACTAAGAGACTTCTCAAATTAATATTTCAAATATTACTGCTGGGATAACTTGCAGAATGACGTCATTTCTTGTCATCTGACTGCCAATTCCCAGGCCAAGCAACCATTGATGAAGCTGGTAGTATCCAGCATCTACCTGTAAAAATATACAGACAAGAGCTTCTACTCAAATTTCTGGCAGATGCTGGAAGTCATAAAACAATTGCATTCTTTCATGCTTTCAAGACTAGTAATTACTTCACCCTAAAGACAATACAAAAAGTTTCCTAGTACAGACATCGTGTCTCTTGCTGCACTGAAAACTTAAAGATACCATATTTTATGGCTTAGCCATGAAGCAATTTAATTTCAGTTGCTTTTCTAAAATTTACTAGACTGAGGTTAACCTCCTAAATCCCAGTTTCCACTGTTAAAATATATAGATTTACTTGCTACAGCTACCGTCATGAATATTCAGTGGGATTTGTTTTGGCTATGTGGTGGGCAGAATGTAGGTGAGGTTAGGTACAATGTTGGCGTCTTTAAAAGGGTAGTGTACTGTTGCTATAGTGTTAGTGATTAGTGTCGTAATTGTATTTCTTGCAACACATTTGCAATATTTTCACTTGTATTCGGTACTTAATAGGACAATTTAAAGACACAGCATACTATTTATACGGTATGTTTTCACAGTTTTCTCATTCTGTGCAGTAGCAATGAAGTCAGTCTTGTAAAATTTCATTTAAATGAAAGTTGGCTATCTGAAGTGTCAGGATTTTGGAATGTCAGCATTTTAGTCTTGGTATGAAAATCGGTGAAATGATAATTTGGTGTTGTAAAGTAGACCCATATATATAGGTTTACTATAAAAATTCCAAAAGGCAGAACATTTTTCCATCAAAAGATCGAACTATAATATTGAAAATGAAAATAAAATTTTGCCTAAATGTTGAACGTGATAAGCATGACAATTGACATTCAACAAGCCAGATTTCAGGTTTCGAAAGTTCATATGCCCTTTTGTTTTAGCAGCAGGGCAAGCCCCCATGCACCCCACTCCTCCTGCTTATTATATATATCAACACTGAGATTGCACTGTAGTGCAGAAGAGGGTAAATTACCCAATCTCCATTCAAAACATCACATTTATATTAGTGAATGTATACCCACTTTCTCTAATATAAACTCGACCACTCCTGTTCGACATTACAACAGCTTACAAACCACACAGTCGACCAACCTGTATTTGACTGTGAGCATTTGGAATTGTGATAGTAAACCATATATATATATATATATATATAGATATAGATATAGATATATATATATATGTGTAGTAAATATATACGCACACACACACACACACACACACACACACACACACACACACACACACACACATAAAAATTATCTATGAACATGCTTTATAACCCACCTCTTAACTACAATATTAATATCTTCTGCCTTACCTAATTCCTTCTCTCACCTCCATCTCTTTGAATTCCTAAGCACTAAACACATGAAATATCTATATGACAAACCCACTAATACACATCCTCAAATGCTCAATGTTAAACATCTACTAATGAATAAATATCTTTTGTACTGTAATAGTTTGTCTTTATTTCATATGAATGTAATCTCATTAGCAAATGAATACATAATTGTTAATGTATATTATTTAATGTCTGTTCATGTATATTATTGAATGCATGTTTAAAAATGTTTGTAATATATTGGAGGTTTTCTCCCTGGGCCTCCACTGAAAAGGGATTTTTTGACTAAACCCGGTCTGATAAACCGGGTCTATATTAGAACACCGAACGTTCAAAATTTCGAGTGTTCTAATATCGACCCGTTTTCAGTGAACGCTGAAAATATCAAAGAAACAGAAAAACGAATTTTTTCCTAGGGAAAGAATTTGGTTGTCTGTTTCTGTTGCTTTGGTATTTTCAGCGCTGTGGTGGAAAGTTACGGGTCGGGTTCAGGTAAGTGTGCGATTGTGTGGACGTGAGGGTTAGGGCGGGTTAGGTGAGTTAGGGTTAGGGTGCAGGTCAGGTAAGTGTGCGATTGTATGGACATGAGGGTTAGGGCGGGGTACATGAGTTAAGGTTAGAGTGCGGGTGAGGTGACTGTGCGATAGTGACGGACCTTAGGGTTAGGGTTTGGGTTAAGGTAAGTGGATAGTTGGTGTATGTATAGTTTAGTGTAACGTTAGCTGTAAGAGTTTAGGTGTATGTGTGTGGATTGCTGTTTGTTTGGTGTGCTTGTGTTGTGTTGTGTGTATGTGTTTTGGAACAGCAATTTTTTTCCCTTGGAAAAAATTCACTTTTCTGTATGTTCGATGTTTTAAATTTTTGATTTATAGGGTTCGATATTAGAACACTCGAAATTTTGAACATTCAGTGTTCTAAAGACCCAATAAACCAGTAAACAAAAGCAAATAAAAATAAAATAAAATAAAATAAAAAAAATCTCTGATTCTATTGCTGATTGGCATGACTAAAACATTGCTGACATACACTCCACTGCATCTTGGAAAAGGGGTATTGTCAGGTTTAGAACTTTATGCCAACAGCTGAGATGGTTTTGTTCTATTGTCCATGTTTATACAGGTAGGATTTCACTTCAGGACCAAAAGTAGTGGTACCCTGGAATTGTAAATCCAAAATAGTCACCTTGGTATCTTTGACAAAATCAGTCAGCAAGCAGCAGATATTCTGTTGCTTGGAAATGTTCATTCCAGCAGCTTAACACAAACTCTTAGCACAATTATGTGCTAGACTTACACTAAGGACAGAGATACTGATTGGGACCTCAGGTTTGTTTTAAATGTCCAGTTGAAAATTGGTCTAGTAATTGTTGCGTTTTGTTCATTAACTCTCTCTCACTGGAACTGAATCATAGATAATGTACAGATTATGTTCCTCAGTCAGAATGTGGAGAAAATATAATCAAGCTTCTCAAATGTATCCATAGCCTTTGCTCTATATTAGGAGATGGACTGCAGGTGTCTCAATAGCTGAAGCCTACAACAGCTGAATCTGGCTTCACAGTCTTTGACCAGTAATTCTACTCCTTAGAGAGAAGGGGATACTTTTAGGTCTCCTGGGTACACCACAATATCATGGTTGTCCCATACAACATCACTGGCCAGCATTTCCAGGAGTGAAGGAATTACCCAGGAAGATTGTTGGGAGATTTGAAAGGCCTCTTACAATAATTTCTATGAGGAGGACACTGAATCTGAGGGTCACCCTCCTTTGCATCATTTTTAAGAGTTTCCAAAATTTAGGATAATCTGGGAAAGATAGGGGAAAATTCATCCTCTTTGTCTTTGACATCAGGCATGGGTGAGTCACTGAGCAAATCAATGTCCTTCCACTTAAATGTGTGATTTTTAGCTATTCCAAAAATTAAAGGACTTAGAAGAAAAAGCACAGTCATGGCGAGATGTGGCAGAAAGAGATTGCACAGGTAACTGGGCCCCAGGGCAGGATACAGCGCTAGGCAACTAAGGCAGCTGCCTAGGGCCCTCTGGCAGGGGGGCCCCAGACACAGCATTAAAAAAAAAAAAAAAAAGTGTTTCATATTTTGCTGTGTACAGTTTCTTTAAGAACCAAAAAAACAAAAGTTTGTCTTGCCTGCTTTGCCCACATCTTGCTGTGTCTTCTGTGTACACAGACATAGCATGAAAGTGCAATGCCACACTGCTTTTTCTTTCAGAATGGATGCTTCAGTGAAGTAGGCCAAGCAAAAGTTTTATTTTCATTCCCAGACAGATAGAAGATACCATGTGCTGGTTTATCCAGGTTGGCTGCTGCTTTTACTTAATTTCAGGATGGGTATAGTCAGCTTTGGCTGTTGCTTTTACTTCCCTTAAGTTTCAGGATGGATTAGAGTTGACTTTCAGAATGGGCTGCTGCTTTAATTTTGTGTGTGTTGCTTTGCAAAGTCAGCTGCTGCTTTTGCTTACGTTTTAAGATGCTGCTTTTACTTTCCTTAAGTATCTGGACATTTTAGAGTCAGCTTTCAGAACAGGCTGTTGCTTTGTGTGTGTGTGTGTGTGTGTGTGTGTGTGTGTGTGTGTGTGTGTGTGTGTGTGTGTGTGTGTGTGTGTGTGTGTGTGTGTGTGTATGAAATGTCCCACTTAGTTATGGGGCTTGCTCAGAGTCAAACCCTGTACCTTGGGTACAAGGAGTAAAAGTCTCGATCCAATTGCCAGACTATATTTTGTAGGTAAAATATTAATGCAAAACATGTTACTCTATTAACTTTAGTGTAGTCTGAGACAGAAGACATAGGGAGGTCAAAAATGAAATGTAGGTGTTCTGCAAGTAAGCCCCCCCTCCAAAAAAAAAAAAATGTAAAACAGTATGGTGTATGCAGTAATATACCTGATTTTTGTATGACCTGTGAATTTTTAACAACACCTACTGCTGTTGCATTTATATTGTCTGTAAAAGTTTTGCTTTATTCACTGCACTAAATAATGATTTAATTCATTAATAGGCCTGGATTGTGTAATGTAGTCTAAATACGCTGCATTTTAGAAATATATTTTTAAGTTCCTTCTTCAGAGCTGCCATACAGTCTACATTATTTAGAAAAATGATCAGAACAGTCCGATCTTTGGGAAATTATTGTGGTACATTCTTTACCAGATACTTCTGCATTTAGTTCAAATGTCTTGAGTCTGGCCATTAGCACAGAGGACTACAACTCTGACTGCAGGGTTTGAATCTTTCCACCTTCATTTACCTCCTGTGTGACATTCAGCAAGTCATTTAATCAGACAATACTTTGGAGCAATTGGGAATTTGAGCTAGGCTCCCTAATGGTCTCCAGGACTGAATGCCTAGTAAATATGGAACTATCGTCATTGTTTGCCAGGCATTTCCTATTGTATTGCTGATATAGTTCAGGAAATGTTATGGCAATATCACCAGTGCATTATTTTCTAATGCAAACAAGGCAATTTATTCTTTAAGGGCTGCAGGCACTACATTCGAAGATGAAACACTTGAATCAAAGTTGTTTGCCAGCAGCAACCTCTTCATTACTAATAGTTTTCTTTAATATGGAATTATTTAGATGACTTTTACCTCTGTAGAGACTCTGCATATTGACTAATTGTATATTATCAGGCAGTTAATATTTCTTATGCTCTCATAAATATTCTTCTATTTGCACTGTGCTGCACATGGCTGAATCTTATGGTATGATATAAGTGATATTTACACAGTTTCAGGTAGTTCATCCAAAGCTAAAGTACATGTAACATTTTTAAGCAAAAACCGACAAGTGGGTGTGGGTATATTGAGGATTTACCCACGGCTGGTGTAGTTTGACTATGAGGGCGAAGGCCAAGTGGTTAAACAAAGCCAACCATAGGTAAATACTCATATACCCACACCCACAAGTCATTTATTGCTATTATACAATGACATTATTTAAAAAAAATTGCTTATTTTTCTTAAATAATGTCTATTTTACACTGTCGCCGTAGTATTTCTCCACATTATTTCCTCATCTTTCTGCATTTGTTGATGTACTGCGCAAGCGTATGGGACTTATGTTCCAACACTTGCACAGTACATCAGTGCTGTTGAAAACAATCAACGGAGAAAAGATTCCTGTTGCTTTTTCTTTTAAAACTACAAAAATGGACAGTTTAGAGGCACGAGAAAGACAGGGCAAAAATAGAAGGAAAATCTGGAGAGCTGAAACATATACCTCCATAGCATATGCTAAAAGAAGAAACTCGGGCCGCACTTCAGCAACTGGACTTTTTTTCTATTGGTATGCTCAATTGATAACAGGCTTGATGGTTGAGATGACCAATCGGCAAGCACATTTTTGAACAGTAATGAGTTATCATTGTATAATTCTTCATAACAATAAGGGATGTACACAGTCAACAATGTGTCTGTAACTCTTGTTGTTGGTGTTGGCATGGTTCTTTGTGGATGAAAGTACCTTATGTTCTCATGTGGTCAGTTTAAATGTTTTTAATCTGACTTTGCAGGACAGAGTGTATGTGTGTGTGTGTGTGTGTGTGTGTGTGTGTGTGTGTGTGTGTGTGTGTGTGTGGGTCTATGTTAAATCATCGAACGCTTAAAAAAAGCGAATGATGATTTATCGAACCCATGTAAGCGAAAGCTTACAATCTCGAACGCTTCCACAAAACAAAAAAATGTTAAAACATTACATAAGGTGGGGGGGGCTTTACCCCTCGATGTGGGGGGTTGTGCCCCCCACATCCCCCCTACTAATATATACCAACTCCGGGATTGCACTACAGTCACGAAAATGGCAAAATAACGGAAGCGGCCAAGTGATTTCTTTCCCAGGGAAAGAATTTGCTTATATGCCATTTTGCCTTTTCGTGCTTTCAAGTTCAATCGAGACACATTCGAAAGAATGCTCCTTCGATCATTTAATAGGAACCTGTGTGTGTGTGTGTGTGTGTGTGTGTGTGTGTGTGTGTGTGTGTGTGTGTGTGTGTGTGTGTGTGTATGTGTGTGTGCGCGCGCGCGCATATGCGTGTGTGAGAATTATGTTGGAATATTTTGGCTAGTGTGTGTTTGAATGAAACTAATTTGAAGTATATGCCTTTGGTCATTATTACTGTTTTTATTTAGTTTTTGACCCACATATGTAAAGGATTCATTCAACAATGTAGTTATAATTGCTGGGTTTGGGTGATGTTAGTATTTAAAAATGACTGACTCTGCTGAGCTGATAAAGTTAAAAAGTGATTTGTATGCTTTTGTCAACTAGTGTGCATTACAATAAAGCAAATTGGAATAGTTTACCATGGCCATTTTTATCACAATCAGGTATGTGATATGTACATAGTTAATGATAAAGTGGGTATAATTGTGGAGTATGGATATTGGTTGATTATAATGAAAGCATTTTGACTGGCCTTAAGGCTGAAATGTCATGAAATGGGTACATTTGCCATTCTGGCTCATGCATTTTGTTCCACTGCTTATGGAAAAATGTTCAAAACTACAAATTTAAAATGCACTCTGACAAATTGCTGTATTAAACAAGAAATATAATTTAAAAGAAACAGGAAGGTGAATCGAATAATATATGCATTTATGTATAGTGCTAAAAATGTGTTCAGGGGGCTGATGTATGAAAACAGCACAGGGTCTCAGATACACTTAATCCACCACTGGCCAGATACGTTTTTACTGAGTGCAAGTTTCAAGGAAAGAGAAGTTTACTGTTGCTCATGCTGTTTTTAATGTGAGACTCTTTTGTTTAGTTTAGTTTAGCAATTGGCAATCAGTGTTTCGGCAATAAAATCTTAAATAAATCCAAATTTCTGTAATCACTGTAAAAATAAAGAATAAAATAGAATGCACACTGACAAGTTTGAACAGTGTTTGTGATAATTGGGGAGAGCCAAACAAATAATGGGACACTGGAATGACTGTGTGTGTGTGTGTGTGTGTGTGTGTGTGTGTGTGTGTGTGTGTGTGTGTGTGTGTGTGTGTGTGTGTGTGTGTGAGACACTGGAATGATTGTGTGTGTGTGTGTGTGTGTGTGTGTGTGTGTGTGTGTGTGTGTGTGTGTGTGTGTGTGTGTGTGTGTGTGTGTGTGTGTGTTGGGGGGGTTATGGCCCATTACTCTGCCTAAGGCCCCATTTCACTATGACCTAGCTCTGCTGGGACCATTTGTTCTGCTGCTGAATAAGAGAGAGAGAGAGAGAGAGAGAGAGAGAGAGAGAGAGAGACATGGAATTAGCCAGAAGATGACCTGTTGCTTAGGCAGGGACTAAAATGTGTACTGGGGCAGATGCAGAGATGTTTGTAACATTGGTATTGACTTTGGTGCTGACATTGTTCTCAGTGTCAAGGGCATTTGTACCAATAACCAAAAGGATAACCCCACTGAGAGTGACAGTGACACCAAAAAGCTCATTACTAAGCTAGACCCTGATGTCAAACTGCAGGGTCAGGATTTAAAAGTCCACCAACACCAGCAACGGCAGTGCCAAAGGTATCATCAACACTGACAGCTCAGTCACCAGCTGCATTATCGATGCTAAAAGCTGCTGTCTCAAAACCGTGATTGAAGTTGCCACTGAAAAGTCTCCACTTGTTAATACCAACATCATATGGGTTGATGCCTGCCTCCTTAACTGGATAATAATGTAGGCATCACTGAAAAAAAATCTGGACAGAATGTGTCCTACTATGGAACCCTTTAGAATGGCATCTTTAAAAATATAAATATATATATCAGAAATGGTGGATCCGGAGATAATGCAGAATGCTCTGTTCAGCATAACCTGTTTCACACTTCTTTGATGAAGTGAAACTTAACCAGTTTGTCAAGGAAACAAAATGACTGATGAATTGAAAGCTTTACATTACATCAATGAATACAGCTAAACTAAGAAGTCCTTTATCAATATTCCTATAAATAAGATCTGTAATATTACACATAGCCATTTCAGAAGCCATGTTGGACAGCCATCAGTAATTTGTATGTATACATATGCTCAGCAGGATAGGTGCATACAGTTATTTCTAAGACATGGCAGGCTAGCAACCGAGTGAATGTCATGTGGAGTAGAAGGACCGGAAAGTTTTGCATGAAGCAATACTGCTTTTGTGTGGGGTATCTGTCAGCTGATGCCATCGAAACAGAAGACTGAGACAAGTGCTACCCTTATACAGGGCAAAATCTGCTTGAAAAAAATTACATGGACAATGACAGGCATCACTGAGTAGAAACCCAGTCATTAGAATATTGGACATTAAAATTCTTGCTGGCGAGGTGCCCATGTGTTATTTTGTCAAAATGTTTAGTGATTGGAAGGTTGGAATCACAGGAATGAGCATCGCAAGCTTGCTGTTTGCTATATTCTGTGGTTGCACAACCTCAATGAACCAAAGATGCCACTGGAGTGAAAATATGGAAGTTGAAGGTGTGGTAGTGCATCCCACATAGAGTGTTGAGGGGGGCAAAATATTTTTGTGTGTATTCTTTTGGTTTGGGTGGTTCCGCTGTTGCCCTCAAAGTTTTTTTTTTTTTTGTTTGATTTATGGTCACTTGATATTTCAATCAGCAAGGTTACAAATGAGATCCATAATTTAATATAAAGTCGTGAAAAACAAGATAGAGAAAAAGAGTCTGTAGTGTAATAGATGTTTTAGCAAAACATGAAATATTCTGTATGAAATACTATGTGCAACTGGAGAGAAAATGGGGCTCTCTGCCAGACCCATCTCTTTATGGCTTCTGGTTCAGATGGTGTAAATGTACCATATTAATTTAGTCTCTCATCCTCTGATAACTAGACATCTCATACTGCTTGACTTGTATACAGTCACTTCAGAGACAGTTTGTAACTACAGTGTACAAAGTACTGCCTCATCGCATGGTTATATAGACTCCATGCATTACTACACTGCTATCATCTTGTCATTTTGAAAATCATTTCTCTGATATAACTAGATGCTTTGCTATTTGCTATACTCTACTTGCTATGTTAACATAATGGTTGGTATTCAGAAACTCTCAGCATGTACATAAAGCAATAATTTCCACAACACTTTCTTTCATGTCTAACTATTGGCTGATTGCATCCAATACTATTCTTCTGCAACACAATACTTACTGTTCACTCTGTAATACCATTATGTTTTGCATAAAATTACAGTACATTTACATTCTGTATGTAAATTTGTTATTCTATTGCTTATGAGTAATATCTCATTTATAATTCAATTAATGCATTTGCTCACTGACTAAAAATAACAGCTTAATGTTGTTTCCAGCAACGTCTGCATCCTACTGCCTTATGTTTCTAAAAGCATTTTAATAATGGTGTGTTTATCCTGAAAAAGTAGAGCACTTGAACTTCTATAAAATATTTTCACTTTTTGTTAATAAAGTTGTGTATTCTATTCTATTATTATATTAAGGTTCATAACATATAATCAAATACTGTTTTGCAAACCTGCAATTGCTGAAACAAAGTAACCAATTCATTTTTTAGAAAAATTACTACATTAAAAACTATTCTATTTTTTGCAGGACACAGGCTCCCTGTACCCAGTATGGTTGGGATTGCAGCTTCTACACTATCCCATTCCTATTTAAATAATATCACTCTGTGGTCACTATGATGTCTGCTCAATATCCCACAAAACTGCCACCAATATAGGTTCATAGGTTGGTACTGGGCTATCAGCCCGAAGGCATATATTAGCCCAGCCATGTTGTGCGGTATTCACCGCCCCTTTAGTAGTTCCCTAGACCCTTGTACTAGCAGCTAGTACCCTTGGCCCCTATCTAGTAGTGCTGTTGGTGTGATATCCGGTGTGAACTTTCTGTTACCCATCCACTCATCAAGGTTCCTTTTGAAGAGTGATAGTGAGAGGCTCTGTCTTATGTAGATTGGGACCTTGTTCCATAGTAAGGGAAGTCTCTGCAAAGGGAATGTATCCCTCCAGCATGTTCTATTCATTGTTGTGTTGAGGTTTATATCCCTAGAGCGTGTAGCTCGAGTAGATTTGGTTTTGCTAAGATGGAGCATGTTAAACAATTCTGGGTTGGGCATGGCTCTGTACGTTAGACAGAGATCAACTCTGAGAAAGTGGTATGCAACAGAGAACAGTCTTAGCTTTTTCAATCGTGCTGCATAGGGCAACTGTTTGAGGCCAGTAATCCTCTTGGTTAGGTACCTCTGTGGTCTCTCCAGCTGCTGGAGATGTCTAGCCAGGTACATTCCAATTGGTGCATTGTACTCAATAATGGGTCTGATGAGGGAAGAGTAGAGGGGCACCATTACATCCTTAGATCTTGATGCGAACCCTTTCGTGATCAGATGGGTCACATAGAAGGATTTTCTAACCACTTTGGCAACATGGTTATCAAAGGAAAGCTGACTATCTACTTGGGTCCCTAGATCCCTTATTTCTTCTTCAAATTTCAGGGGATTACCTCCTATGTTGTAGTTTGCGGGTACTCTGTTTTTTCCAAAGGGGATTACTACGCATTTTTTTGCATTTAGCTTGAGACCATGGCTTTGACACCATGCATCAGTCTCATTTATGCCCTTCTGGAGGATCTCCATGTCAGCTGGAGACTCTATTATAGCACCCAGTTTGCAGTCGTCCACAAGCTTAGTCAGCCACAGCCCTTCCGTGCTTGCCTGTACTTCTGAGTTCTGAGCTCTGTACATCCCCTTACTATCCTAGGCCAGTAACTAAGGAACTTCAATCCTCACTACTGACTTCAATGTCAGACCATCAAATAACAGGAGTAATATTTCACAATTTCCCCTAAGAGCACAACAGGAACATGCTCTATAATCTGGGACTGGACTATATACCTCTGTCCACCCCTAATGTAACTCCTTATTACTGACTGAAGAGCAATGTGTCCCAGTTTAAGACCTCTGATCCACTCACAGTTAAATAAATTAAATCTAACACATCCAAACACTTCTGGGAAAGCCTGACACAGATTTCCAACAGTGTCCCTTCCCCAAAATAACACTGTAATGGGCTGCCACCAATCACAGTGTCTACATGCCCTTTTAAAGGGGTGTCCAATTATTAAAATTAGGCTTCAAAACAAATGATAGCAAATGACCTAAAGCAGCCAGGCTCTCAGAGTGGCCCAGGAATTATCAAAGCAGGTATAAGCACTCTCAAATCACTAAGGAATACACTGACTGACCAGCCACAATGTAAGATAATAACAATATTTAATAATGAGCAAAATGAATAAAAATGGAAAACAGTAATTTCAACAAACAAACAGAATTCAATCACCATGATAATGAAATTAATACTGAAGGGTAGAAATCCAACATTTAGAAAAAATTCTGACTAATTCACTATACTTTCCTATCTAACTGAAGAACACTGTCTCTGATTTAAACTGAATATTACAGCAGAGCAAAGACAAGCTTACAGTTCTTGGTAAGTCCTTTGGGTATCCACTGCTCAGTAGAACTGTGAAATGAAAACTACAAACTTAACTGTGAAATGAACTGAAGTCAACTGTACTGTGAACTGAACAACAACTGTTTAAACTGTCTTCAGCAGGTTCTTTTCTAAGCTAGGTCAACAATCTTAACTGTTCCAGTTCTTATTTTCATTTCACTCTTTGAAAATCAACAAACAGCTGTTTATTAAAGTTCAATCCTGTCTTTCACAGTAAACACAGAGCAACTGGAAACATTCCAATGATGTCATCTGTAGATCAGCTGACTCTGACACAGGCTGCATTTAGAATCTCCTTCACAAACATGCACAGTTAGATATGTTAAAGAACACTGTTTGACTTTGAAAACATTCTGTACAAACTGAGTATTAATCAACATACAATAACTTATTTACGATACCATAGGTATCTATGCTGGCATATATTACACAGGTTAATCTAAAATTATGTACAAAACCCCAGCCAGACATGCTTGTACAGATGGCAGTGTCTAAGTTCTTTACAGTCACATGACCTCAGAAAATATGAACAGCTTCAGTTTTTCCATCTCCTCTGAGGTGGTGTGACATTGTAGTTGTGATATTTAAGTGTGCAGGGTGTGGGGAGAGAAAGACACAGGGTGGCTTCTCCCTGCAAAAATGCATTTCGGTATTGATACATTTTTTTATAAGTTAATTGTTTTGTGAACTGTAGAATCACTTACTTTGTTTTTTAATATAAGGTACAGATAAAACAAAGGTTTAGTATGTGTTATTAACCCATTATCACATTATTTGCAGCTTAATACTAACTGTTAAGTATTTGGAGTTTTTCACTCCAGACCTTCCCATGTAAATGGGCTGTGGTCAGTGAGACTGTCTAAGTTAACAAATGGTAAATAAAAATGAATTAGCATAACTTACAGTACAACAAGGCTGCTGAGGTGCTGGAATGCAGAATCAGGTATATGCCGGATTTGGTTGAGAGCCAAAGTCATGGCCTGAAGTGCTGGCAGATCACTGAGAGCTTGGACAGGTATCTCTTTCAGGGCATTGTCATCCAGCCAAAGGTGGCGTAAACAGCGTAGGCTCTCAAAACTGTTTTCAGGTACCTCAGAGATTAGGTTGGCATCCAAACGTCTAGAACAATAACATTTGAAAGAATATTATTTTAAAACAATCTATTGCTTGTAACATAACATTTAAAAGGATTATTTTGAAAAATAATCTATTGTTTATTATTATCAACTGGAAGTATAATACAGAGCATTATAATTAGCTGAACACTGTCACATGACCAGAAGATGATGCCACTAGAGTACAGTCATGGGTTTTAGTGTTATTTTGTGTACATGTGTGTGTATCCTGTCTGAAAATGGCACATTTTAAGTGATGACTCTTAAAGTGCCTTATGTACTCCACAGTAAGTCTAGTATTGATTAAATTCTTCTAATCTTGAAGTTGACTACTTTTGCAAACATCCCAGTCCTCTAGTTTGTATTTACTGGAGATACTGAGGTTACAGATAAGGAAATTCTGAGCAGTGCAAGGTAAATGACCATTCAATAGAGACATTGTTGCCTATATGATACCGTTCATCTGCTTCAAAGCCACAGTGAAATAGAATCCTGATCATGTGAAACGTACAATGAAAACCTCAATTAAACCATAAAAACATGCAGGGAAGCTACAGCTTAAAATGTAG